>NC_057794.1:260743198-260763046 GCF_018294505.1 Triticum aestivum
CGATAAAATTGTTTCGAGTCTCTCTTCGGGTTTTTTTTTGGAATATTAGAGAATTTATAGGTCAGGGGGTGCCTAGGGGGGCCACAAGTGCTGATGGCACCCACAGGGGTGCATTTTGTGAGCTTGTGGCTCCATTGTGTATCGTCAGGTCTCTCCCCGAAGCTTTTAGGGTCTCTTATGGTCCAGAAAAAATCACTATAAAGTTTCATCGTGTTTGGGCTTTGTTTGGTATGGTTTTCCATGAAACAAAGAAATTGGCAAAAAAAAATAGAAACTGACACTGGGCACTAATTTAATAGATTAATCCATAAAAATAATATAAAATGACATATGAATCATACAAGAATGATAATATAATAGTATGAAACAATCTAAAATTATAGATACGTTGGAGACATATCATGGTGTAGATAGGGCCAGCTGGGGAATTGGTTGTTAGCACATTTTTATATAGTTTGTCCAATTTAGACACAGTTGATTACAACTTTAATTAATTTAGAATCGAGAGAGTACCAACTATGAAGCAATTTCTGTATTTACACTGGCTATTATGTTATGATCAAGTTGGCCTAGAGTACTAACCGACACGACTATTGAAAGATTTGTTATTAAGATGGTGACTGGAGCACCGCTTCATATTCGAGGTGAAAACTCTTGTTGGGCCTTCATTGGTCAGCCTCAACAACCACAAACTTGTGTCGTTACCTTGTTGAAGGAGTAATCTCTTTCGACGAAATGCAGCTTGGCTGCTTTCATTGCGAGTAGAAGGAGTAAAAGGTTACAAATGGGTAACCAGAGAGTAAACAAAGATTGGCGGAGGTTGGGGTTGGGGAATAGAATAGTGGTGTTGTTGTTGTTTCAAAACTAACCCTCAATCAGGCTCCCTTGGCCTTTCAATCAGTGCTATCACCCGACGTCTCCCAGCATCGATCCAAATCTTTGCTTCCTCCTGTATGTTGGAAAGAACCTGATCAATCGTAGAGGCTTGTTGGCTGAAGACACGGGCATTTCGTTCCTTCCATAGTGACCACCAAATGAGCGCACTGATCGATCTCCAAGTTTTTTTGGCGTCCTTCCTGAGCCTACCCGAAGTGCGTGTCATCCAGCCCAGGAGGGTATCATCTGTGGGCAGTGGCGCCATGTCGCTCGGCATCATCAACAAGTCAAGCACTCGAAGCCACAACCCTTGCGTAAATGGGCAGCTCGCCAATATGTGCATCGCCGTCTCTGGCTCTGGAGTTTGTTGGCATAGCAAACATGTTGGGTTATGTGGCCAGCCACGCTTGGCAACGACAATGACAACGGCAACATCAAAGCGTGTACCCCTTCTTGAAGGCGTCGAAGAAGTCGACTTGGTCCTAGGTGGAGCCATATCTTGTAATGGTTCTGCAGTACTAGTCTATGTTATGTACCCTGCTTGTTGACTACTTTGGACTTGTTGCCTTTGCATCAAATTTAGTAAAAACAGATGTGTGCATCACAATAACGGAGGGGCAGGAATTTCAACCTGCTTTTCGGAAAAATAAAATCCCAAGTCTAAATGTAAAATGATCACATAAATGGTCCATCTGTGTTTCTACATTGACTTACATTATTGATCCAACAGATAGTGATACATAATTAATTCATTGTCGGTGTGATTGCATAGAAGATAAATAGTGTAGTGAAGAGCCAATAGTAGCAGATCAACCTACTGGGAGTTTACATTTGTGGCGTCCAATGTAATGTGTGCCTTTCTCCCTTAGCATGTTTAATTATGGCATAGCTATCTGAAGATTATGGCAGTGACTTGCAGCCAAAACCATCAAAGTTGTGCAACAGGGCGGAACCCATGCATAATTGCCGCAGACCACACTTTCTCCAGGTCCAGCACTGTATCTCCGCACTCATCCTCGCTCCATCCCTCCAATGCATGAACAATTCCAGCGACGCGCCACGCGCTCATGACCCTCCTTGGCAGCCAATTCTGAAAACAACCAAAGATGGCAAATAGTAGATGATGTACTGAGGCTCTTCCAAAGTTGATTGCAGCTTAGCGTGATCGTATTACCTCGCACGAGTGCACGTTTTGCATCGATTCAGGTACACCCATTGCAGGAGTCATAGCATAGGTGCAGCAGTCCTTGCGCGCCATCTTTGGCGGGAACTGTGAGAATGGGATGAACTTTGTTCCTTGCGGTGCCCTGAACTGCTCAGCAGCATCCAGACCTTCTCCAATGAGCCACACCTGGAAACATTGAGGCCAACCAGTAATGCGGTTTGTTAAATAGCCATTATGCTATCCTACATCGTGCAACCTATTCATCTCCTATAAGAAGCCCCTTGTTTTTAATTCTCCTTCTTACCTCTGTAGTGCTAGTTGTTGATAATAAAAGATTCCCGGCTTCATTTTCTGGTATACAAGGCTTCAGGAGATGGTACTCCTGCTTGTTTGTCATTATGACCTGCCCAAGACGATCCGCTTGTTACATTTCAGTACAAAAATCTATTTCTGTGTATGATTGAATTTGAATTGGAGCAGATGTGGGTAGCTGGTTCTTACTTTGACGTTTTTCTTGCAGAGTGCCGCAGCAACACTACGAGCCACCTTCGAAATCTTTCCCGCTAGGATAACTTGATTTGTGCCTCGGGGAATAGTGTCGATGACCACTGCAGCAGCTAGGCTAGTGCCATCCACAAGTCTTACCCCCATCTTTGGGTATTTCTGCAGATAAAGTTCTCCACTTCCATTGAGGCTATGCGCCTGATGTTCAAAATATTGTGGTGAGTTACAAGCTGTGCTATTACGGGAGATCTGAACAACGAAAGAAATGACATACCTGATTCAGAAGTCCAAGGCTAACAACTTTTGCTCCTTTCTTACCAGCTTCAGATATCGCCTTCTCAATCAGGTCATTGATTGCTTCCTTCTCCTTGTTCAGTCCATACTGCAGAAACGAAAAGGCTATAAAGTTGCTCGACATATAAACCAGTTTCCTTCTTGAATTAAATTCAAACATGATATTCTTACATGGAAACTGTATCTTGGTATAGCCCACGACTGCATACGGAGCTTCTTCATGGAATTCCTCTCAACGGTGAACCAAGAACCGTATGCCCACGTCAGTACCATGGACAGCCATGACACGGGCCACATGATCCGCAACTGCCACATGGAAGTGTATGGCTTGGAGGCATACTGGGCGAACCCGGTCCTTATATGGTAGATAGACTGCAGGCTGGTAAGATGCGTAAGGTGAACCACATCTACTTCTTTCTCCTTGCCCTTGAGTGAGTTTTCGTACAGCGCGTCCGTCGACTTGTCCATGGTGTTGTATATGTAGTCATAGAATGGCATGAAAAGAGAGTAGTTTGTCCGGAACTGGGTGTGGTGAAGAGAATGAAACCTAGAAGCAACAGTGCAGATTACACGCTGAGAATCATGGAAACAAAAGCTTAATTTTTCAGAGTAACATCTACAGTAACTGAACACTTACGATGGTGTATACATGAGATACTTGAGAGGGGGGATCCATTTGAAGAGCCGATTAGGTACCAGTTCGAAGTTGCAGTGGCCCATGTTGTTCATGAAGTCAATGTAGATCACATACATCTCGAACGTGATTATGGAGGCGGTTCCGGTCAGTGCGCAGGTGATCATTGGGACCGAGAACAGCAGTTGATAGGCTAGTAGCTCGGCAAATGGATGGATTACGGCTGCATGAACATAACATGATGATGTCTCGTTAGGTGTACTCGTTTAGAAAGAGATACGGTATGAGGCTAAATTTCGTGTTTTGACCCTTTTTCCAAACTTGTTCGAGATCTGACCCTGCTTTGCAAAAATTACAGGATCTGACCCTTTTCTTACCGTCAGATTTCGATTAACTTTCAGAAAATGGTCAAAACACAGAAATTTGCCATGGTATGATGGCTAGTTGTGTCTTTCGGTAGAGATACCGTTGGTAGCCGCCCCTATGTACTTGTTCAGAAAGAGAAAGGCCTTGTGAGTAAAAGGATAGCAACTAGTAGCTTACTACTCCCTCTGTCCCATAATATAAGAACGTTTTTGACACTAAACGAGTGTCAAAAACGTTCTTATATTATGGGACGGAGGGAGTAGCTTGCTGTTGTTATACGTTCAGTTGATCACTTGATATATCTCTTCAACTGTGTGAATTAATTGCCTGGTGTGTTAGCAGACATGATCGGGACATGATTCTGTATAGCTAATTGAGTGTGATTGATTATGGATATTCCTAATCGGTTAAGCCCAGATCCCTGTAATCTCGTGATGTAATCTTCACATGCAAGCTGGCCTGAATATGTATACATATATATATACACACGGATATACCTCGGCCGACATCGTTAGGCGTGTGCGGCATATGCAATTTCCATTCAATTTTCCTTGCATGGAGCATTGTCAGCTTACCTTTTCTCCATCGCGGAAAAATAAAGCCTCTTCTGTTTGAAGTGTAGATGCATAATATGGAGCATGTAGAGCTCTGCCTCCACACTGAAGATACTAGCTAGTTGTTACAATTGTCGAGGAATTGTTGGCTGCACGATTGGCTGGCGAGTAGGGAATTAATAGGCAAATCGGCAAGTTAATTAATTAATCGATCAATTTATCAGTTTATCGGCTACTTGAAGACCCTACAAGTAGGGATTAATCACATACTTTTGGTATGGGAGCATTTTTAACATCACAAATCTAGCGATACAGTACGGCTAGTTGTGTTACAGGCTGTGTCGGTAGCTTTCCTTATGTCTGGAACTGTTGGTGCGGTCACCCTCTGAATGTTTCAAACATATTGAAAGAACAGGTGAGAGGTTGGGAACTTTGATTAATGACTACCAGTACTTAGAGTGCACTCGTTAACATAGTCCCCTGCATGTGTTAGATGGGGTTAAACCATGTGATAGCTCACCGGCTAATTAATTAACCACGTTAAGCGCATCATCATGTTCTCCTTTTCTGACGTGACCCTCACTAAACAAGCTCTCTAGTCTGGGGTGATCACCATGTGATAGCGCACCGGCTAATTAATAAGCATGTTTAGTGAGGGTCACGTTAGAAAAAAGCATGTTAAGTGAGGGCGTGAGGGGAGGGGGAGGCTCTGGTATGATCACGCTATGGCAATGGAATCCCACGCAATCCGAGATGGGGTCTGGCTGGCATGTGACTTAGCATGCGTAAGGTGATAGTTGAGACCGACGCTCAAGAGGTGGTGAATATGTGGAACGCTAGAAACTTTGAACGTTCCCAGATAGCTGCTACTGTGCATGGAATACAAAAGCTTTGTTGGAATTTAGAGGAATTTCATCTAAAGTTTACGGCAGGAGAAGCCAATGAGTTGGCGCATCTTTGCGCGAAGCGATGTACTAATACCTCTAGAAGACGGTGCTTGTGGATTGCGTTCCTTGTGGATTGTGTAAGGAAGGAATGTAATTCGACTACTTGTCAATAAAGCTCTTGATTCTCAGAAAAAAAAGTGAGGATGCGAGGGGGCCTTACATGTGATTGGCTCGGTGACAATGGAGGCGTGGTGGTGCGAATGGTAGCGGGTGTAGAGGAAGTGGTGGTGCAGCGCGCGGTGGAACCAGTAGTAGAGGAACTCGACCGGGCCGGCGTGAAGCAGCACCAGCAGCACTGCGCCATCAATCCTCCACCATGGCAGGTTCTGCCCACCCGGCAGGTACAGCGAGCCAAGGAGCAGCAGGATGGCACTCAGGATGATCTGGTCGTCCCTACCATGCGCATTACACATATGAATGTTACTTTTGAATCAATCTAATTGTACATGTTGCCCTCACCTCTCAAAATGAGATGCTTTGTAAATAATTTGTGTGAGACATTAGTGCATCACAACAACAACAACAAAGTCTTTAGTCCCAAATAAATTGGGGTAGGCTAGCATTTTTTTATGTAGTTTCTAAAAAGTGCAACTATCTAATTTTATTTAGACAAAACAACATTCTGGATCTTTAAAAAAACAACATTCTTGATCTTTGATGTTCAAGTAAGAGTGCTTTTTATCCCACGAAAAAAAGTAAGAATGTTTAACGTAGGTATATAGACGACCTTATATTGGTGCATGCAACTAGTGTATTGGCCCTTTTACTCTAGGCACCGCACACTTGCCAACTAAGTTTGACCGACAAGACCATGTAGGTGCATATATACGTACCAGTTGCGCTCGCGGTCGACCTGGTCGAACTCGATGCCGCGGTCGACGATCTGGCGCTTCCCGCGCGCGTTGTAGAGGCGGGACACGGTGATCCATGCCTGGTCGTGGAGCGCCCGGAGCAGCATCGACGGGAGAATGGCAATGTAGCCCGGGTCCAGCTCCCTCCACCCCTTGGTCGCCGCGAGGTGGCACCCGTGCACCACCCATGGCGCCAGCACAAGATACTGCATATGCATTCATCATCTCATCTACAGTATATGTTGGATTGCTTGCGATCGAGGTGGTGCAAATCTGCTAGTGCTAGGCACGTACCTTGAAGCTGCCGAGTCTCTTCCATGGCCACTCGCTGAGGATGCCGGGGTTCGTAGCCATCGCAAGCTAGATGGTAATGCTACGTACGTACCACTCAGCGAGGAGATGCCTATGATGGATATGATGGCTCTTTGCCACCTGTGGGCTGTGGCGACGAGATGACCGCTGTATCCACTCGATTTATAGGCCCGTTATGTGGGTGGATGTCAAGCAGGTGGTCTAACATCCTACGTTGGTGTCAACATAACTGCACTTGAATGGGTTGGCGGCAATAGGTAACCACAAAATGGTCCATACTCCAAATCCTATGCTTGATTTTTTCCTCTTAGGGCTAGCCTCTTTGACTTTTGCCTCTTAGCAGTAGCCTCTTATTTCTTATCAGTTTTGCTAAAGCACATCTAGATGCGCTATAAGTATTGCACATCTAAGTCATATGTCATTGATCTTACATTAAGATTCATGTAAATATTTTTTTCTCTTTTATCTTTTTCATTTTATACTTGATTCAATCACTTAGATGTGCAATAACTAGGACACATCTAGATGTGCCCTAGATACACCCTTCTTAAAAAATATTGACAAAGGCATGCAACTACAATAAGAAAACCACATAAAGCAATCTCTCAGCTGAACGTGAGATCCTCCCTTCCTGCTTGTCATGATATTTTAGTCATGGTGCAGTGGTCAACACTGCAACAGATAGGCAGAATTCTTGTTTTGTTTGTTTTCTTTCAAAAACATTAGTTTTTAGGGTGTGTCTAGGGCACATCAAGATGTGCTCTAGGGCACATCAAGATGTGCTCTAGTTATTACACATCTAAGTGAGTGAATCAAGCATAAAGAGAAAAAGAAAAAAAATATCCACACAAATTTTAATGTAAGATCAATGACATAGAACTTAAATGCGCAATACTTATATCACATCTAGATGTGCTTTAGCAAAACCGTTCTTGAAACCACTATATTACCTGCACTGCGCGATGCCGTACGCCTAATGCAGTTGGCACTTGGCAGGCCCCGCCGCTCGCTGTGTCCTACCCGTGCTCGCCGGCCGGCGCGCCGTCCGCTTGATGCAGGCGGCAAGCGGCAGGCGGCAGCCGCTGTTCGCTACGCCCTGGACGTGAGCCGATGTCCGTCCTCCGCCGTGCCGTCCACTGCATCCGCTTGCTCGCTGCCCACCGCCCGATCGCCGTCCGCCTGGCCGCCGCCGCCGTTAGCAGGGTTCGTGGAATCATGGTGTGCGTGGCTCGGTTTGTGTTCGCTGGGACATATTAGCGCTTGTCTAGGCCCAACCAACATGGCCGGGCAGCCCATCTAGTCAAACAACGGCCTTTTCATTTTTCCTGCGATTATTCCAGCGAACACGGTTGGCTTCGCGGCAGCAGTTAGGTTTTCTACCTTCTCGTGGGGCCGTCGCCGTCTCCATCTGTCTCCTCCCCTCCGGCTGCCATCTTGGCACTGAAAAGTGGGGATGTCGGATTTTCAAGATTTTTATGTTCTTCATTAATGTCTAGTGATCATCATACTTTTGTGAGAATAAAGTTTTTCCGTTCTTTTGACGGTGCCATGAGATTAAGATCTTTTTGTCCTTGCAGATCCGATTATTTAGATCTGATGAGTTTATATTGTTGTGTTAATTTTTTTGTTGGTTTGGTTCTTTGTGAAGATCAAAAATTTCATTGACACCATGATAAAAATATAGTGATTCGATGACCTGTACTTCTAGAGGATCATCCTCGGCCCAAATAAATTCATCGGTCAAGAATTCACATCTTTTTGGATGGGCAACTCAATGTACTTTCGAAAACCATTATTGGTAATGTTCGTGTTGGTGAAAGAGTGAAAACATCTTTGCTCGAGTCCAATTACAGCCTCTTTAATGAAGTTTTTGAAGTATTTCTTCGAGCAGAGATTAATACCGTAAAAAAGGTGTTTTCAAGAGATATCATTGTAATTCTTAGTCATAGGAGTTACCTTATATTTTCTTAGATTTTAGATCAAAATTAGTGTACCTATAATTGTTATGAGTATGAATAAAGTTACATGTGTTTGTAAAAAAAATCCAACCAACACAAACAGCCGACGATTCCTATTCCCCGTGCGAGTCGGCGTTAGAGCAACTCCAATGGGACGATTCATTTCATCCGTCCGCGTTCATTTGAGTCGGCGCGGACAAAAGTGGCGGTTCAATGCGCCGACACAAACTCAAATCGTGTCCGTCCGGCGTTCGCGCCGACCCATTTCCGGTCCAAAATTGCGCATGTAATGCGTCGGCGCGAACGCGAAGGCAAAGTAGACGCGACGCGCATCTCCTCGCAGTCCGCCGCGTCCCCACCTGGCAGCCACCCAACCGTCACGATCAACATAGTTTATAACGACTGCCCACCTTGGGCCCACGCGTCAACGACGGCGGTCGTCTTTTTTTAAGCCGGGCGTGCGGCGGGGCCGTCCTCATCCACTACCACTCGCCCCCCGTCCCCATCTGGCCACCCTTGCCCCCACGCCGGCGACAACCCTACCCACCGCCAGCATGGGTTTCTTCTCCGGCATCGGCAGCAGCGCAAGGGCAAAGCCCCCGCCCGCCATTCCCCCTCCCTCCCCGCCCTCCCCGTGTCGGCGCGCGCTCCCCGGCAGAGGCAGCGCATCAACGTATCGTTGCACCAGGCCGAGTGGCACTGGCACCACCGTGTGCCTCTGCCGTATCCGGACGTGACGCTGCCGCATGACTGGCATTTGGATCCGGAGAGGATCCCAATGCCAGCGATGCCGCGGACGGCGAGGGCCCATGCGGAGGAGGTGCGGCGTCGGCGGACGTTGCTCACGTCGGAGCAGCGCGCCGACCCGCACTTCGCCGTCGACTCGCCCAACTGGGCTCGATGGTTGGCCTTCGAGCATGAGAAGGCGAGGCAACGCGGCGTCCGCGGCGTCGACCACAGCCTTCCACCGCCCGCACTCATCGTCCGCGATGAGGACCAGGAGGCCGAGGCCGCCTACCAGGCGGCCATCAAGGAGAGCGTGGAGGACAAGCGGTGGAGGGAGGCGGACGAGGCGGCTTTCGAGGCTGCCATGGTGGAGGCGATGGCCCTCTCCGCGGCGGGCGACTGCGTCGTGCCGCCGGTGGCCCCGCCGTCCCCGCCCAAAGACGAGCCGGAGGAACCGGCCTACTGCGAGCGCTACTTCTGGATCGGAGTAGTGCGCGAGGGGGTCAGCGCTCCGCCGATCTGGCTCAGGGCGACGAAAAAGCAGGAGGCGGCCTACCCCGACCACTGGCGTCGCGTTCGGCTGGCCGAGGAGCGCCGGAAGGGCGAGCGTCTGCAGATGCTCGAGCGCGAGGCTGACGAAGAGGCGCGCCAGGCCCAGGCAGCGGCGGCAAAGCCCGACATCACCGTCGTCTGGAACACAATGTTCCCTTGGGCCGGCCCTGCGCCGACGTTGATCGACCTCACCGGTCCCGACACAGACGCCGCCACCGACGAGGACGTCTAGGGTTGGGCGTTGTCTAGTTTTAGTGTTTTTATTAATGTAATGTGGACTTTCTTCGGCCTTCGTGGCCGGCTTTTATATTTAATTAAATGCATGTTTTTATTTTCAAACTGCTCGCAATACTTCTTTTTTTTGACGCGCCGACAAAATGGGTCGGGTCAGCGTTGGGCGCTCGCGTCGATCCAAACACAACGTCGGACGCTTGTGTCCGCCGAACCGATCCAAATGAACAAAAAGCGAACAAAAGCGCCGTCCGTTTGGGTCAGCCCGTTGAAATTACTCTTAGCGACCAAACGCGCACCCCGCCCGCAAGAATGGATCGTCCCGTTAGGCCGCTCTTGGCATTGATATAACAAAATACAAGTGCAGTTTATTTACAGGTGTAACTCACCGGCCATGAGCTATTTCTGGCCGGCAACCAAACGACGGGCGAACGTCTGCAAGTTTCATAGGGGCATCTGAAATGGAAACGATAATCCAAACAGGGTATTAGTCTTTTCTGTGGTTTTCTGTCTGTTTTCTTTTCTTTCTTTTTTAGTTGTAATTTCTTATTTGTTTTTGTTTTCATTTTTATTTCATATTAACCTTTTTCCTTTTTAAAATTCGCAAACTTTTATAGAATTCTTGAACCCTTTTTCGAATCACGAACAATTTTTTAATTCATGAACTTTAATCAAAATCGTGAACAATTTTTATAATTCGTGAACACTTTTTGAATTCCATAACATTTACTGAAATTCATGAAAAATCAAACTCGTGATTTTTTTGATAGTTCTGAATATTTGCATATTCACAAACATATTTTGAAATTCATGCACATTTTTGAATTCACGAACATTTTTCAAACTCACAAACATTTTTTAGAATTAGTGAAAAATTCAAATAAGCGAACATTTTCTTTTGAACTTCACAAACATCTTTTGAAAGTCATGAATATTTAGAACTCAGAGAATTTATAATCCATGAACATTTTTTGAATTCGCAAACCTTTATTGAATCCAAAAACATTTTGTAAGTTTGCGACAATTTTCAAATTTTTGAAAATTTTCTAAATTTGCAAACATTATTTTGAATTTCGAAAGTTTTCAATTCATGAATTGGTTTCATATTCGTGAGCACTTTTTGAATTTACGAACATTTTTTACAAATTTGTGAACATTTTTTGAAGTTTCACAAACGAATTTTGAATTTCTTTTTAAATGAAAAGGTAAAAAAGAGAAAATGAAAAAAGGGAAAGGAATGAAAAACAACGCACTGCCCCACACCTGGGCCGGCCCAAAACACGCAAGAGGGGAGCGAGGTGTGCGCGATTTGGTGCCAAGTGCCGCCAATGTCGGGGAATAGGAAGTTCCAACCAAGTGCTCCTATTGGATACTCATAGCGTCCAGCACTACACACAGAGGGAATCCTCACTAGGGGCGCACTTTTTGCAGGGTAAAAGAAGTTTTATTTCAATATATGGAGTTACAGTTAAGGGGCAAGAAATCCTCAATATGCAGGGTCATCTGTGTAGTTAAATAGCTCTGCTACATTTAGTGCGGCTGTATTTTACCAAACAATATGCCAGTTTTTTTTTACTATGAAGAATCTTTTGTAGAATAAACTCCCGGACCTCTCTTAGCGCCTTGATCTCCAAAGCAAGATGACCATATAAAGAGCGAGCAAGAGATATATCTCTGAAGATAAATAGCAACGTAGACGAGTCCGGCTGCACGATGACCGGGAGCTCAATGTGTTGCAGGGCAAAAGACATGTCTTGCATCATTGCATGTATCTTCGCTTTCAGCATGTCAGTGCAATAAAATAAGTATTTGTACGCAGCAAACACAATTGTACCATCGCCGCAAAATCACACATGTATCTGATGTTCCATCCTCCAGAGAGAATGCACCATCAACCAAGAGTGCTACCCAGCCCACTCGAGAAGGTGTCCCGGTTAGGGGTAGTATTGTTCTTCGGCTTGGGCTGAACTGGTTCAATCATAATTTACATCTTGCCTTTTAATATTTCTTCTATTTTTCTCTCATTTTTTCTTTTCTTTTTTTTTCTTTTTTTATTTTTTTGGTGGGCTTCTTTGGCCTCTTTTTTTTATTTGGGCTTCTTTGGCCTCTTTTATTTTTTTAAAGTCCAGAGTCTCATCCCGACTTGTACGGGAATCATACATAAAAACTCCACAGACGTAAAGATAGCATAGGATCTCTTTCCCATGCATGTCACTGTTCCATACCTGCCAGATGCGCCACATTAGAAGGATAATCACGCTACTTGTGCTCTCCTGACACACATCAAAATACATAAAGCAGCCAATACTGGCATGTATCGCGCATCATCTCCTTCTTCGGCAGAGTCCAAACTTTGCACATGCCATCCCACAGGCTAGCCACAGGATCACATGTCACTAGAGCGTGGAAAGACGATTCTTCATGTCTACCACATAACAAGCATGACGTGTTGTTCTGCAGATGATGTACAAATTTATTCTTTGTTCTTGCCAACGCACCTAAGCTCACCTTCCATGCAACAATTTTCATTTTTTTGGTAGAACTTTAACTTATCGGTGCTTGGAGACAGTGGGGTCTTCCACTTGTCGTTGCCACCCATCTCCAGACTTGGCTCTCATGCCAATTGCCAGCACTCACCCCCCTCTCTCTTTCTCTCTCTCTCACACACACATGCGAAAAAGAAGATCAGGGAAGGAAAACACGCTGAAGTTGCTGTGAAGCGCACCGAATGCTGCTTTTCTCTCTTCCTTTTATTTCTCAACAAAAAATAAACGTGTCATAGAGCTAGCTCTTCTACTTGATTGTGTCATCCCATGATCGGGGACAAGTCCAATAGGCCTACTAATGCGCCTCGGGATCATACATACCACGTCCTCAAGCCATACTAACAGAAAGCTAAAAAAAGCTAACTAAAACCGAACATTGCCATGGCAGCTAAGGGACTCCTGTTGTCATCCTAGTTTTTTTTTGGAAACAAGGCAAAAGATTTGCCATTTCATTGATTAAGAAAGGAGTTATCGAACAAGGGCCGCAAGGCGACAAAATAAAAGGTCTACTCTCGCGGCATTACAACACTCATGTGCTTCGCACCAGCCACTGTCCAAAGAGACACCTCCTCTTTGATCTTACACATTAGGACCATGGAAGGGATGGCCGTGTTTCGAAAGACCCTAGCGTTACGCTCTGTCTGTATCTCCCATGAGATAAGCATCATCAAGGAGGCTAGCGCCTTAGGGAAGCCAGAATCTGAAGGTTGCCGTTCCACCAGTCTTTCACCGAAGTCCTCGTCTGCCATATCGCCGTAGAAATGTGATGCATTCCAAGCCACATAAGAATATCGTTCCAAATGCGGATGGTGAAGCGGCATTGGAAGAGGAGATGGGCCGCCGACTCCTGGCATTGCTTACAAAGTGGGCAGAGGCGACAGTTTGGCCAGCTGCGACGTATGAGATGATCCGATGTCCAAATCCTGTTTTGAAGGACTAGCCAAGCAAAGAACTTCCACCAGGGGGTGGCCCAAACCCTCCATGCAGAGTGAACGAGATCGGACGATGTGAGTCCCTCAAACTGTGCCTTGTAAGCAGAGGAAGCAGAGTACACCCCATCCTTGGTGAACTTTCAGGTGATGGAAGCTTCTATGTCATCATTCAGAGAGGTCATGCATATTTTCTCCCAGAGGTCGGCAAACTGTTGGACGTGTGCAAACGATAGGCCATTGGAAGTGTCAATGAGAGAGATCCAGTTGTTGTTGGTGAGGGCTTGCCGGACGGAGGAATTCTTCTTGCGGGAGATGGCAAAAATGTTCGGTGCTAAGTCACGGGAGCAGAGACCATGCAGCCAAGGGGAGTGCCAGAATCTGGCCGTGCGCCCATTTCCCATTGTAACCATTGCAGCAGCCGCAAAGAATTTGCGGTCGTCCTTGGTGCATGGAGACCCCATGCCAATCCAAGGCTTGCTTTTGTCCACTCACTCGAACCATAGCCATCTAAGTCGGAGGGCCTTAGCGAATTTATTTAAATTAAGCACACCCAAGCTACCAAACTGTTTAGGCTTGCAGACGGGGTCCCAATTGATCTTGCATGACCTTACAGAGACTTTGTCAGTACCCGCCCAAAGGTAAGCACGCCGAAGTCGGTCAATTACGTATAGGCCGATTTACTTGATCTGATTGAGTCACAAAAAAGTGACCGGTCAACGACGTTTGGGGGCCACAATGTGGGCTTTGATTGTAGATGCTCTTATACTACCCAGCATCGAGAGACAACTTCAAGTTCGACAGTATTGAGAAGAAGTCTTTGTTCATACAAGTACCGCGGTGATACACTGCTATGGTGCCACCCACGTTTTATATGTTTCTAAAGAGCTTGACAGCGAGTTAGTCTTGTCTGTCGGAGAGCATCATAAATTGGTCAAGCTTTTTTAATGTTTGCATCCGTCAAGTACTACCGTCGGCACATCACATCAGTTGTGAGTCAATTGAAACACTGCCGAACCACTCACCCACAACCCTGTTTGGATACTCTAACACAGTTAGAGTTAGAGTTATTTTCTAACCCACTCTAACCCAAATAAGCACCTCTCCATCAGGATAGTTGGGTTAGATGGAACTAACCCACTCTAACCCTCCTTGTTTGGATACTTTTGGGTTATTTGAGCCTCCAACTAACTAGTTTCTTCGTTGAATTGCATCTGTTATTGACGCAAGGGCAGATAGCACTCGAAATAGGTCGAACCAAGTCATCAACTCATTATCATAGGAGGTAAATAATCCAGTAATAGCTAACCAAGTAACCTTGGCATAGATCATCAAACTAGTAGTAGTACTTAATTAATTATAGGCCACTCATCTGCTAGCCAGTATGTCTGCTCCTTCTTCCTCAGCACGGCTCCAGCGAGCATACAAGATACAACCAGATCCTTATCTGCGTAACGCTTATTCACTCGACTTGCAAGTTGCAACCAGACGATCAAGCTTCAGCAACGGGGCGAAAGCCATGCAGAAGTGCGGCAGACCAAACTTTGTCCATGTCGAGCACCGTGTCCCCGCACTCATGCTCGTCCCATCCCTCCAACGCATGAACGATCCCCGCGACGCGCCACGCGCTCATCACCCTCCTCGGCAGCCAGTTCTGAAATGTTTTAAAACCGGTCAGCTCAGCTAGATCATGTTGTGTAGTAGGTACTTTGCACATGCAGAGTTGCGGTTCAGGGAGCGTGTTATTACCTCGCACGAATGAACATTCTGCAGTGTTTTAGGCACGCTCATCGCCGGAGTCGTCGAGTATGTGCAGCCGTCCTTGCGCGCCATTCTTGGTGGGAACTGTGAGTACGGGATGAACCGTGTTCCTTTCGGCGCCCTGAGCTGTTCGGTGGCATCTGCGCCTTCTCCGATTATCCACACCTGCGAAATTCGACCAGCCGTTCCATTAGCTGATCATACGCGATTCCTAATAATTATATAGTTATATGATGCCCCCCTACAAACACATGCATAACTTCGTTCTTACCTTGGCCATACCGGTTTTCGACAGTAAAAGGTTGTCAGCTGCATCTTCTGGTATTTTGGGCTGAAGGAAATGATAGTCTTGCTTGTTTGTTATTATCACCTGCACAAGAGAGTTGCTTGTTAGTGTAAATACGTCGTCTCGCCGTGTGATTAAAATGAGGGAAAATGAAGAAGATCTGAATATTCTGATCTGACCTTGATATTTTTCTTGCATAGAGCTGCAGCCACAGCACAGGCCACCTTGGAAATGTTTCCTGAAAGAACAACTTGGTCCGCGCCATGGGGAATACTATTGACAACCACTGCAGCAGCTAGACTGGTTCCATCCACCAGTTTCAACCCCAACTTTGGGTACTTTTGTAGATAAAGCTCTCCGCTTCCGTTGAGGCTCTGGGCCTGTTGGTTTAAAGATATGATGATCATATTGTGAACGGTGGTATCTGTTATATAAGCAACCGATGTTGCATCTCTAAATTTCCCCTACATGCATCTTGTTTTGATCAACATTAGCTACACTGCATCAGTACTTCTAGATCATGAGCATGTGAACTGAAGTTTTTTCTTCAGAATTCTTTTTTTTTTGCGAGGATTTTTCTTCAGACGTTAGTACATAGTTGAACGTTTGATACACAGTATTCCACCTGATTTAAGACGATGACATATACTCCCTTCGTTTTTACTTAGTTCGCATATTAGCTTTGATCAAAGTCAAGCTTTACAAACTTTGACCAAGTTTATATACAAAAATATTAAGATATACAATAACAAATCAACAACATTAGATTTATTATTAAATGTACTTTCACATCGTATAGATTTATTATGATAAATGACTATATTATTTTCTATAAACTTGGTCAAACTTTACGAAGTTTGATTTCAGTCAACTCTAATATGCAAAGTAAATAAAAACGGAGGGAGTGCTAGTTTGAAGATTGGACAGCTGAAGAAAACAATGTACTACCTGATTCAGGAGTCCAAGGCTAACAACTTTAGCCCCCTTCTTGTCAGCTTCACATATTGCCTTCACAATCAGGTTATTAATTGCTTCCTTCTCCCAGTTCAATCCATACTGCAGAACGAAAAGGTTAGTCATTTGTCGACAACCGACACAAGCCATCGCTCCCGCACATGTAAAAAACAAGATAATTCTCACATGGAAATTGTATCTTGGTATGGCCCAAGACTGGATTTTGAGTTTCTCCATGACATTCCTCTCAACGGTGAACCAAGAACCGTACGCCCACGTGAGCACCATGGAGAGCCAGGACAGAGGCCACATGATCCGCATGTACCACTTTGAGGCGTACGGCTTGGCGGCGAACTCGGCGAACCCGGGCCTCATGTGGTAGATGGACTGCAGGCTGGTGAGGTGGGTGAGGTGAACCACATCTACGGCCTCCTCCTTGCTCTCGATCGATTTCTCATGCAGCGTGTCTGACGACTTGTCCATCGTGTTGTATATGTAGTCGTAGAACGGCATGAAAAGAGAGTAGTTCGTCCGGAACTGAGTGTGGTGGAGAGAGTGAAACCTAAGATGTTGAAGAAGTTCAGATCATATGATAAGATGATAAGATGTAATCGTTGCAGAAAAACAGCTTGATTATTTTGGCAGAAGTAGAGTACTTACGATGGTGTGTACATGAGATATTTGAGCGGAGGGAACCATGTGAAGAGCCAGGTGGGCACCAGCTCGAAGTTGCAGTGGCCCATGTTGTTCATGAAGTCGATGTAGAGCATGTAGAGCTCAAACGTCATGATGGAAGCAGTTCCTGTCAGAACGCAGGCGATCATCGGGATCGAGAAGAGCAGTTCGTAGGCCACGAGCTCGGCAAATGGATGAATCACGGCTGCACCAACATGACAAGACCAGTGGCATTTCATCTACAGTAACTTAATTGGCAAAATGAAAAGAAAGGAATTGAAACAGATAAAACTGTTGTGCAAGATGTTTGGCAGGGCAACCGACAAGCCTGCAGTTCGTCTGTTGATGTCTTTCTACTTACTGTGGACAGGACAAGAAAGTGTAGCCAGGAAAGTGATGCCTTGCCATCTTGTTGCAGGGGAAAAAAGGGTTGGGAAACAGTATGCACTTATTACCGTACTTTGTCTGATTGATCAAGAATGTCAATTTATTGAAAATGTCTAATTCTTTTCCATGTGCGGTCATTCATTTACCAAGTTGTGTTTGGAGTGTAGTATTCATGTCAGAAAATTTCAGAAAGTCATTTGTATTCCTCAAATCAAAAGATAAAATTCACACCATTTTACTTCTTATGAAAGAAAATCAAACACAGCACACAGCAGCCAGCAAAAATTTCAGACAGGCGATCCGTTCTACATGCTTTACCTTTCGTGTTTCTTCTCTTCCTTCTTTGAGTTTTTTCGTGTTTCTTCTTTAGAACTCTTTCTGTATCATTTTTTACGCATATTTTTGAACAATTAATCAGCAGAAGGTGTGGTCAGGAAAGTGATGCCTTGGCATCTCGTGGCAGGAAAAAAAGCATCGGGAAATATATAGTAGTACTACGCACTTACTGTGCTTTGTCTGATTGATTGATCAAGAATGTGAATTTATTGAAGATGTCTAATCCTTTTCCATGTGCGGTCATATCATACATCTATGTTTTGTTTGGAGCGTACGCTCATGTTAGAAAACTTCAGAAAGTCATTTGTGTTCTCCAAATGTGAAGACAGAATCCAAGCCATTTAACTATTTGCCTTTCGTGTTTCTTCTTTAATTAGAACTCTTTCGTCCATGGACGTGGAGTTTCTAATCTCCCATAGGCCTATGGGCTCGATATTAGAAAGGTGCCTTTTTCCATTTTACACACATACGGTACTTTTGAACAATGAATTAGCAGAAAGTTCCTTGCAAGAAGAAGCCTTGTTGCAAATATCGACACGTAGCAGCGAAGAGACGATTGTCCAGACGCTACGTGCTACTGTATCTCCCATAGGCTGGGGCCAATGCGAAAGTTGTGAGTGGGTGCGTGGCAGGTACTACGTGACAGTGAAGCAGCAGTGCAGCACTTGATTCTGTTTGGTCATAAATGAAGCATGCATACGCGGCAGCGGATGCACTCACTCAACCTCCAAATGCAAATGGTCCCGCAATATGGCTTCGTTTCGTACGTACGTAGCGTACTCTCTGCGTTCCTAATTAGCCGGCTCACAACATGTGTCCCTGTCAGTCTATCAAGGTTGTAACACGTGAGCTCAGGCACGATATCACGTGTGTAAGGTACAGCTTAATTGATCGGCTTCTTCTCTACGGTTGGCCGGGACTTCATTGACCCGGCCTGGCTGATGGGTTTCTTGTTTCTGTTTTCCTTACAGTGTACATGAGGTGATTTTAAAAATATTGTATTGTAACAAAAACAAGGTTCAACCAATACGGTATGCCGAGGACGTGTTTTGTTTGCAGATCTGTAGATTTTTAAGATCAAAATCAAATGTATTTGACACCATAAGAAATCAACAAAATTTGAGTGTGGAACACTAGTACCCATTTTGAATTTGTATTTCTTTAGTCTCTAAAAGGCTATTTGGGGTTATCTTTAGATTTGCATTTTCAGCACATGTATTTTTTTAATGGACTACTACCTTTTTTAAGGGATTTATAAAGAACACTACTTTTTAAGATTGATTTTAAGGACCACTTATGCATATCGTGTGCATAAGGCCAGCGCTACATGCTGGATGGCTGCCCCAGCTGCCACATCGGCTCTCAGTCCAGCTCATGTAAAAGATGCTGCTTGCAGAGGCGGACGGGCTCTTGCAGAGGAGGTCGGTTCCTCACCGACAAAACATGGTGGCTGAGCCAAGTTCTGCTCTTCATGATAGTGTGCTTTTTTGGCTTGGAGAGATCAATGAAAGAAAAAGGAATGAACTAGTGATGACAGGCTAGGAAAAGGACCACTGCCACCATTGAGGGATTGTTGGTTCGGACAGCAGCTTCAAATAAACTAATTCACATCTAGATGTTTTTTAAGGATGTCACATCTAACTGTTTTTTTTTCTTCACCCAGGTACAGCGATCGTAGCATCCGGCATCGCTCGCTCGCAACGCTCCCCTGTTGCGGGGTGGGCTTTTCTTTCGTTGTTGTTTTGGACCGCCTCTGTTGCTGGCTGTACAACATGTTTTGTTTTTGGGCCGCACCTGTTTTGCGGGCTTTTTTTATTTGTTGAGGCCTCGCTTGTTGCTGGTCGTCTGTTTTTGTTTTTGGGTCATTTTTTATTTTTGATTATTTTTTCGTATAACACATGAGGCATTTTTAAAAATAGATACCTTTTTTACTCATGTTTTTTGTTTCTTTGTTTTTTTTTGTCGATACATGAAGTGCCAGGTAGGCTTGCTACAAGCTTGAAC
>NC_057794.1:260763415-260764801 GCF_018294505.1 Triticum aestivum
GTTAACCGTCGCGACACAACTAGTGGGGCGTCTGTTTTGTTTTTTATAGGCGTCCCAGTTGCATGTCCACCTTCGCCTCGCAACTAATGGGGTCGTCCATTTTTTTGGAGCCCCAGTCGCAGTTCAATCCTCACGATGCAACTAGGGAAGGCGTCTGTTTTGTTTTTTATTGGCGCCCCAGTTGTAAATCTACCTTCAACCCGCAACTAGGGGGGGGGTGTTGTTCGTTTTGCTTTTTTATAGGAGCCCTAGTTCCATGTCAACCCTGGCGACGCAACTAGGGGGCGTTTGTTTTTTAGGAGCCCCAGTTGCATGTCTACCCTCACCTCACGACTAGTGGGGTCGTCCTTTTTTTGTAGGAGCCCCGGTTGCATGTCAACCCTCACGACGCAACTAGGGCGGGCGTCTGTTATTTTATTTATTGGTGCCCCAGTTGCAAGTCTACCTTCGACTCGCAACTAGGGGGTGTCGTGTGTTTTTTGTTTTTTTATTGGCATCCCAGTTGCAAGTCTACCTTCGACCCGCAACTAGGGGGTGTTGTCCGTTTTGTTTTTTTAGAGGAGCCCCACTTGCATGTTTTTTTGTAGGAGTCCTAGTTACATGTCAACCTTCAACCCACAAATAGGTGTGGGGGGGGGGGTGTTGTCGTCCGTTTTGATTTTTTTTTGTAGGAGCCCCAATTCCATGTCAACCCTCGCGACGCAACTAGGGGAATTTTTGTTTTGGTTTTTTTATTGGTGCCCTAGTTACAAGTCCACCTTCGACACGCCCCTAGGGAGGGCGTCCGTTGTGATTTATTTTTTATAGGAGCCCCAGATGCATGTCTACCCTCGCCCCGCAACTAGTGGGGTCGTCCGTTTTTGTTTTTTAAGGAGCCCCAGTTGCATGTCTACCCTCGCCTCGCAACTAGTGGGGTAATCCTTTTTTTTTGTAGGAGTCCCAGTTGCCTGTCAACCCTCGCGACACAACTATGGCGGACGTCTATTTTGTTATTGGTGCCCCAGTTGCACGTCTACCTTCGACCCGCAACAAAGAGGGGTTGTTTTTGTTTTCTTATTGGCGCCCAGTTGCAAGTCTACCTTCGACCCGCAACTGGAGTCATCTGTTATTGTTTTTTTAATGGCGCCCCAGTTGCAAGTCTACGTTTGACCCGCGACCAGGGGGTGTCGTCCATTTTGCTTTTTTTATAATAGCCCCAGTTACATGTCAGTCCTCGCGATGCAACTGGGGCGTCTGTTTTGTTTTTTATTGGCGCCCCAGTTGCAAGTCTACCTCCAACCCACAACTAGTGGGAGTTGTCGTCCATTTTGATATTTTTTGTAGGAGCCCCAGTTGCATGTCAACCCTCGCAACACAACTAGGGGGGCGTGTGTATTATTTTTTTAT
>NC_057794.1:260765687-260796985 GCF_018294505.1 Triticum aestivum
AAGTCTACCTTCGACCCACAACTAGGGAGGTCGTGTGTTTTTTGTTTATTTATTGGCGCCCCAGTTGCAAGTCTACCTTCGACCCACAAATAGGGGGCCGTCTATTTTTGTTTTTTTATTGGCACCTCTGTTGCAAATCTACCTTCGACCCGCAACTAGGGGGCCGCCTGTTTTTGTTTTTATAGGAGCCCCAGTTGCATGTCAACCCTCGCGACACAACTAGGGCGGTGTTTTTTTATTGGCGCCCCAGTTGCAAGTCTACCTTCGACCCGCAACTAGGGGGCATCTGTTTTTGTTTTTTTATTGGCACCCCAGTTGCAAGTCTACCTTCCACCGGCAACTAGGGGGATATCTTAGTTTGTGTAGTTCTCCTAGTTGCATGTCCACTGTTGACTCGCAACTAGGTCCATAGTTTGTTTTATCCCGGTTGCAAGTTCACTATTGGCTCGCAACTGGGCTTGTACTTTTGTAATTGTCCCTGTTGCGAGTCAAGGGTGACTCGCAACACGGCCCATAGTTTTGTTGTTGTCCCAGTTGCAACTGCACCCTCTCACTCACTTGCATGTTTGTTTTCATCTGAGTTGTAGGCCCACCCTCGACTCGTAGCTGGCATCGTAGTGTAGTTATCCTAGTCGTAACTCCACCCTCGACTCACAACTAGGCTCATAGTTTGTATTTCATCCTAGTTGCAAGTCCACCCGCGACTCGCGAGTGGGACTATTAGTTTTTTTAAATTCATTTTGTTTCTTTTCGTTTTCCGTATCTTTTTAAAAATTCCTAAACCTTTTTCAAAATTATGAACAACTTTCTAATCCATATTATTTTGGAAATTTGTGAACATGTTTTTTAAGGGACGAACTTGTTTTGAATTTGCAAACAAAATTTGAATATCAAGAATATTTTTTTCAAAGATTTTTTGAATGCACAGTCAATTGTTTAGTATGTGTTTTAGAATAGTTTTGTGTATATTATAAAAAAGTCACCGTATATTAAAAAGTTCAGCATATACTAAAAAATGTTCAGTGCATATTAAAGAAATGTTGATTGTGCATACTTAAAAAAAAGCTCAATGTTAGTACTACTACTCGAAGCTAGCGACCAGATTATTTTTCCAGGAAAAAAGCTAGCGATCAGCTGTATGTATAAGCCAGCCACCCAGGCAGATGTGAGGCGGGCTGATTTTTTTGTTTTGGGCTTTAACAAAATGCGTGCATGAAGTGAAGCAGCGGCAGTACAATGCGTAACATGCAAAAAAAAAAATGCGGCACACAACGCGTGTTGTTTATCGTGAGCGGGGGCGCGAGCGAGGTAGCCACACACACACGTGCTACTCGATCTCGTATATGTGCCAGGCAATACATAATTGTTTTAAAAGAAAAAACTAACAAGCAAACAAACAAAAAAGAAGGATGGGCTTATGCTAGGATGAGGTGGCGTTGATGTCATACTTAGATGTGACATAATTATGTCACATCTAGATGATACCTAGATACACCTATAAAAAAACTGTGTGAAATGCATGGGGCAGCACCATGGTGATGCCACCATTGTACATGCCCTAAGTAGTGTTGTGCCCTATTTAGCTAGTTGGAATAATCGTCATATAATTTTTATCGTATTATTTTGCTTGAAACTATTTCGAGATCGTCACACGCTGAGTAGGAGCTCTCTCGAACTTACTCGTTTACAGCCCCACGCACATGGTTTCTACACACGCACACAAAAACGATGCATGTGATCGACCAGTCGGATAGCGTAAGATGGCAGTCCGCTGGGTCAGTGACCCGCAGACGTCGGCCTGACATATGCCGGTCCAGATCTGATGCCCTTGCCCATTTTGCTCGAAAGAAACAGGCCATGCCCATGTCCTTTCGAAAAGATGCACTGATTGGCGCCCTCGAAAGCCAACCTCAGCATATGTTGCACCCCTCCAGTAAAAGATAAAAAGAGCTAGCTACAGCGCACGCAGCAAAATACCGCGCTACTAGGTCAGAGCATACAGTAGACGCGCACACATGCACGTTTGTAAGTACGCGCGTGGTGGCGTGGGTCTCTGCTGCGAGTGTGTCCTCGTTGTGCCAGTATGAACAGACATACTTACATGTGATGGGCTCGGTGACGATGGAGGCGTGGTGGTGCGAGTGGTAGCGCGTGTAGAGGAAGTGGTGGTGCAGCGCGCGGTGGAACCAGTAGTAGAGGAACTCCACCGGGCCGGCGTGCAGCAGCGCCAGCAGCACCGCGCCGTCCGTCCTCCACAGCGGCAGGTTCTGCCCGCCCGGCAGGTGCAGCGCGCCCAGGAACAAGAGGATGGCGCTCAGGATGATCTGGTCGTCCCAGTTGCGCTCGCGGTCGATCTGCTCGAACTCGATGCCGCGGTCGACGATCTGCCGCTTGCCGCGCGCGTTCTGGAGGCGGGACACCGTGATCCAGGCCTGGTTGTGGAGCCCCCGGAGAATCATCGACGGGAGGATCACCAGGTACCCCAGATCGGCCTCGCGCCACCCCTTGGTCGCCACCTGTTGGATGCCGTGCGCCACCCATGGCGCCAGCACCACGTACTTCATCCGCATGCATGCCGGCTTAGTCAGTTTGGACACGATAGATAGCTAAAGCTGGGGTGATGGTGGCGCAAACTAGATCTGGTACGTACCTTGAAGCTGCCGAGCATCTTCCATGGCCACTCGCTGAAGAGGCCGGGGTTTGTGGCCATGGTGTCCTGGAGCCTTGGAGCAGCTTGCTACCTAGCTTATCTGTTTGTTCTGCAAGCTTGACAAGGCCTGACCTCACCGTTTGGTACTCCATCAATTTATAGGCTCGGCTGGTCTGCCTTTGAGGATTCGACTGTACTATCTCCGTTTCAGTTTACAAGTCCTACGCGTATACCTAGGTTGCCAATTTTATCACCTTAATATAAATTATATAACACAAAAATTATATGGTTTGAAAATAAAATATCTGAAGTTTATATTGGTATATTTTTTGTAATATATGACTTGTATTAGGTTGGTTAAATTGATGATCTAGAGGCACGCACACGCCCTGTAAACTGAGAGAAAGATAGTATATATGTGCATATGGGAGAGGGCCCACATTAAATGACAGGCGCCGTCGCATGCCTGTTTTACAAAATCTTTCACTCCATTTTGTGTTAGGAAATTCTGCCGTTGAGGTAGATTTTTGCAAAGGCAAAAAAAGTTGTATTAAATAATTTACAAAGTCACCGTAGGCACCTCCTAATCGACGGGAATGTCTCCTCCCAAACCCTGGTGGAACAGGGATACCACAGTCCCTCTAACTATCCAACCACAAGTTGGTTCGCTCCTTTTACCGTGTTTGAGGATATAATAAGGAGGAATCATGACAAGGCTAGACATGCCTTTTGAACATACGTGAACCCCGAACCATTTTCTAGGGTTTCGAGTGGCAGGGCTAGGCACAGGCGATTCTGATCTTTGGGGAACGGACACATGACTTGGTTCACACGATCTCCACTCATCGACACCAAGTCTCCGTTCTTTTTCGGTTGCTTCCCTCAGGGCGATCCAGAGGGGTGCCTTTGCACCCTTACCCAGACTTAGTCGACCCTTACAAGTTACTAGTTTTTTTTTTGAAATAGAGGCAAAAGACTTGCCTCATTCATTAATAAAGAAGGAGAGTTTTAGAGTACAAATTAGTGGCTCCACAGCATAGCTCGTCCGTCAATAAAAGGAAAATAACAACTACTCTCGCGGCATGATAATGCTCAGGTGCCTAGCTCCTGCCGTGATCCAAAGTTTGGCTTCATCTTGGATTAGTTTTAGAATGTAGAAGGGGGGCGTTGATTTCTTCCTAAAAACTCTAGCATTCCTCTCATTCCAGATGGCCCAACCGACAAGCATAGTAAGGGAAGCCATGGCCTTCCGGTTCGCCGTATTGGGCTTCGACATATTTGTCCACCAATGTTTGATATACATACGATATTACTAGTTGATGTACATACGATATTTATCTGCCCGGTGAACCGATGGCCGTACCAGAGGCTCAGTTGAAGAACCTCTCGACGGAAGTGAGGCTTCTACACAATGGCGTGGTAAGGAGGTTAACTGAAGATTATTACAGTTGTTACATGTCAAAGGTGAAAGAGGGTCTGAATTTCGTTGAATATTTCCTGGCGGAGAAAATATATTTGCCCTTTGAGATGGTCCACGACCACGTTTTCCACGCTTTTACAGCCCGCCCGTCCTTCATGAGGCTATGGTCGCTTTATCAAGCCTTAGATGCCAAAATGACGATTTATATTGTTGCCTTTCTTGATCCTTATCACATGCATGTGTTCAGTGTGGAATCCCAACATGGCAAGGAAATAATTGCGAACTACCGCCGGCGATGCATGCTTGCGAGTCCGGGCAAAGACACGTTACTCATGCCTTATTGTGCATTGTAAGTCCTTCAGTCCTTTATGCTTGCATATATACCAGACTTCACGGGTTGATCTCATGCATATTACACTGTTCAATTCTTTGCGGAGTATGGCCAGGCTTACTTCTTCGATTCGAAGAGAAACCATCTACACAATAGCTATATGTCAACTTCAATATGTTTTTAACCATGGCACCTTCTGTTTTGTATTAGATCTACCTTCATTACATGCCAAACTTACTTGTGTTTTAGCCATGAAACTACACATGGCAAATTTTCTGATGTTTTTGCCATGGGCACTTGAAGTTCTATATAACATTTAAATAACTATTCACGTGGAAATGTAGGTATTCTTTTTGAATTGGGCCATGCCAAATTTATTGTATTGACCTTGGCATTATTATTGTATATACCATGGCAAAAAATAACCTTAACATGTCAAATTTATTTTTTACATATCGTGGCAAAACAAATATCTATATGTATGATACGGCAAATAATTTTATTTTTTCCCATCTAACCATTAGAAACCTGTTCTTTTCTAAAAATAATTGCCATGATTTTTTTATTGAACATAGTTTTTTTTCTTAAATTTTGATATGGGACATGACAAATTTATGTTTTTGTAGCTTCTTTTTCAATCTTAACCATGTCAATTTCATTTTTGGCAATTTTTTGGTACAATGCATGGCAATTTTATTATTTACAACGGTATTTTGGATGTGTGATTTTTGGTATGACAAAGAAATATAGAGCATGTCAGTTTTATAATAAGATCATGGCAAAACAATTTATCTAGACCATGCTAAATTTATTTGAAATGGCATGGCAATTTTATTATTTCATTGATGGTAGTTTTTCTCTGTGTTGTTTTCTTTTTGACAAATAAAATATATGGTATGACCATTTTACTATTAAGAGCACGAGAATTTTATTTTTAGTGTCATGGCATTTTTTTGTTTTCATCATGGCAATTTTCTTTGTTCTTACAACATTTCCAATTGTTTGCATCATTATCATCGATAACTAAAAACGTGTTGCCATGCAACTTAAATTATACAACCACGACAACTTCAAAATACATTTGACTTTTTTGTATGTTTTTTCATTAATACGCAAATTTTCCATGTACATGGAAATTTAGATGACATGGCAAATTAAATTTCAAAGGTTCGGCAAATTAGTTTCCTGGACATTAGCAAGTTTTCATATATACACATCAGAATACATACAATGTATGTACTATTTGAATTGCTGCCTGTGCGGTAGTTTTATTACAAAAAGGATGGCAAATTTGCATGTTTTTAGTGAATCAAGGTGGGTGCAAAATATTAACTTCTTTTAAGGCCTATATTTTGTGGTGCTAAAGCTGGCCTTTTTTTAATTAATTTGCCATGATCTAGGTAAACATTTTCTCTGGTAAAGTTGCAATCGGACCACTCCTGTTTGTTTATAATTACAGCATGCCATTATTGTTTTTTGTAGATATCATGGCACATTTTTTGGATATACCTTTCTAAATTTATAAATTAGAGGATGGCAGTTTTATAATGTATAGCATGAAAATTTATAAATTAGAGCATGGCATTTGTAATTTTATGTTGCTCTATTTCCTTTTTGTATTACACTTGAGAGAGAGGCGATATGTAGGAGTGGTTCATCGTCTCTGCAGCCCCTGGGTTATGTCAAATCAGATACGAGGGTCCAATGCTGCTCCAACTGCCAACAACCAGCCGCCTCCGAGGTCCGAAGCCCGCCTCTGCGCAGAAGGCCAGACCGCTCCCTCTTCTGTGGACGTGCCCTTGAAAGTCCTCGCATGGCGCTGCCGTCGCCATCGGGGAGTTTAACATGCCCTTGGCCTGTCTGTCGTCTCATTGATTCGGCCAGCGACAAGCCACAGGGAACTCAATTATAGCTGGGTCGACGGGGTTCAGCTAGCCGCTGGTTCGCTCGGCACGCCGACGACGTCCCAGTCCCAATTCATGTCCGCAGGATGCAACAGTGTGTTTCAAACCAACACGACGGCCAAAATCGCACAAACGTAGTGAAATGGAAATAGAACAACCCGGCCAAGAGCTAGTTATGCATGCACGCAAGGATGCTGCAACCACAACGGAGGTTCGTGCAGAGTACTTTACGTGCCGTCCATGCATCGGATGATTGTGGATGCATGTCAGGTGGGCTAAGAGGAAGTACAATAAGCTTAGCTTATATAAGCGTGCTATAAGAGTTAAAATGTTATATTCCTGCTGACATGAAGGAAGAGAAGAGGGGAACCAAAAGAAGCCTAAGAGCCAGCTGCAACACGTGCTCCTAGCCACTAGTACTCCCTCCATTCCAAAATATAGCGCGCCCGCATTTTTCGAGGTCCAACTTTGACCATAAATTTAACCAACGAGACCAACTGCGGCGTGAGAAAAAAATTATATAATTAAAAACTTCTTTCGAATACGAATTCACTGATATAATTTTTGCTCCCGCCGCAATCGGTCTTGGTAGTTAAATTTACGGTCAAAGGTGAAACACGTGGATAGAGGAAGCACTACATTGTGGAATGGATGGAGTACTACGTGAGAGTGAAACATGGACCATGCATTAATAAAAATAGCACATCTTTATATGTAACTATTGCACGTGCGCTATAACCTTGACTATAAATGACGTGACAATGTTATATAGGCAACAACTGACTGTACTATTAACCGAACGTGTCATGTCATCATTAATTACTCATACAATAGTGCTTACAATTTTTTTCACTTTCTCATTTTACTTAGGAGTGTGCGTAGAGGCGAGCTCTTACATAGCCCACTACTTCATTTCTTTTTATGTCTCTTTTCTTCATATAGGCAAAGATATCATGTAAACAGGCTTATAGAACATGTACTTACTCTAAGAGCATCTCAATAGCTTGTATGCTAACTTGTTCGAAATTTGCACGGCACGCAAGGTGCCCAGCCCTTCCCGGCCACCTGATTGCCTTGCAATCCATAAAGTAGTTGGACTCCGCATGAGGGAACAGTAGGTTTTAATCTTTAAAATGTATGATTTCGTATCTAATACTTGCGGTTTTCTCAGTCACTCGTATCAAGTTTCAGAGTTAAAACTTTAAGTGCTTTTTTTGCAGAAGTTGTGATTTTGTTGGTTCACTTATACTAAGTTTTAAAGGTTGAAACTTAACATAATATTTTAAAACTTCTCAAAATGTATTCAAATAGATCTTATTTGAAAACTCTCGTCACAAGAAACATGAATATGAAAACATAATTTAATTTAGACTTTTGTTCAAAAGATATGAAAAATTGAAAATCGAAAGCGAAAAAATAAAAAAGCACACGCGAGGGACCCGATGCTCATGCACCTGCGTGCCACAAATTATGTCCCACTAACTTGTTGGTAAAATTGTTCACGTGATCAAGAAATAAGTTATCATATAACCATTTTAATAGTATCAAATGTGTCTAATAGGAAATGAGAGAATTAAAAAGATTGCTCTCTCTTTGCACTCTAGGGATTGTGTAATGGTTGTTGATTCATGACCGGCTCATTTATTTTAGAGCTTATTTGTTGTGTGTTCTTATCATATATTATGTCCAATCAAATCAAATAGTTGTCCATTATACATGATTACCGGTTTTTGCACTATTCCTTTGCACATTTAGTACTCCCCAAGTTCACTTTTATAAGTCGTTTCAGACAAGTGAAATTCAGCTATTTTGCACAGTGTCTGAAACATCTACAAAGCCTTATAAAAATGAACAAATAGAGTATTTCATTTGATTTTTATTAGTATTCTTATTTTCTTGTGTCTACAGGCATTTTGGAGCAACCTAGACCAAAGCGTGATGAAAGGACCAAGGACGGGTCCAATACCGAGGACTTATAGTACCAGACTAAGGCGTTTCAGAAAGTGGAAAAGGTTTTTTAAAGTGCCCCAAATCAAGATCTAAGACCAGAAATGGATTGGTGTTGCTCTCCTTAATCCAACGAGCCCAAGAACGTCAAAATCGGAATATGTAAGAAGGAATAATGAAAAAAACACCGGAGGAGGACATAACGAAAGATGTCATTCCATTCGATCGTGCACGGTCGTATGGATGCTCGTATGAGGTGATTTTGGCTCTGAAAGTTGCCCTTTCAGACGGGATTCTTCACCAATTTCATCCCCGTTTGTTCCCATGAGAACCTCGACAATAAGGAATGGTTTACGAGAAGATAAGGCTCATCTTGAGACCTTGGATGCATCCCATCAACGGAGGAGACCGAGGAGGCGTCATATATATGCACCTCCAACCCTAGCCACTGCCATCTCATATCATTCATCAACAACACATCCAAGTTCATCTTCATTGTTGCTCCATCCACCAACATGGAAGAGGGACAAGATCAAGAGAAGAAGAGGAGGCTCCACCACCGCGAGTATCGGCCTTCTGGTCGGTGCCATCTCCACCATGCCAGCACCTAAACCATTCTCGCCCTCGTTGTCACCATCATCGGCGCTGCCACCATTATCATCATCATCACCGCTGCACAGCCATCTCCACCAACACCACCACGCCTTCTCACTTCACCGGCTTGATGCCGTCTTGTAACTTGACCCTAACTTCTATGTTGTTCGTCTTTATGTTTGAGTAGTTGTACTAGTTCTTGGGGATATGGATGAACTCTTTATGTGATCAATAGTCCCCTTGTTCATGTTCGAGTTAGTACCCTTCACGAGTGTTGGTCGGAGGTGTCGCTCGCATTATCGTCGTGATTGGCCATGAAGCCGCTAGTATCATTGTAGGGGTTAGGATGTTGAGGTAATTTGAGGTCATAGTAAAATCCTCAAGTCTGACTCGTTGCAATTGATGGAGTGCAAGTAAACCCAAATCTGGCTCTACCACAAGGAAACCTTAATTAATCGTATGTAATAACGAACACGGGGAAGCTTCGGTTGGTGGCATATGTGGCATCAAGTCTACATGGGACTAGAACATGTTCTATACCGGGAACCGCCACCCACTTATGCGCACGAAGAGTGGCTAGGAGATACAAGTACATACTAGCAGTAATGATTCCGGAACCCTCGAGAGTGCTTTACTACTCAAGTGTCATGTTATCCTTACTAACTTAGTGTTATTGAATTATTGTTTTTACCTTCTAGTCCATATATAATAAACACTCCTTATTTTGTTTGCCTAGAACCGGATATAGTAGACTATTTTCAAACTCCGGTTTAGGTGCGTATGTAACTGTGTTAAGTGACATCGTAGTTGAGGGGTTTGTGGTGCCTTCCTTTTCGCTCCATATGGGTTCAACACTTTTTTTTGAGGGAAAGCATAGCTTTATTAATCAATTGTGTTGGGCAAATCACCCAGAACACACTCAACCACAGAGGCTGGAACATCCGACGCCCATTCTACAGAATGGTGTGGTTCATACATACGACCAATAGAGGCCAATTCATGAGCTACGGAATTGGCAGTGCGCCTACACATAGATATAGAAAACGAGGAGAACCATAGTTTTAGTTGGAACTTCATATCCTCAATGACAGCAGCATAGGCGGAGGAATCAGCTCTTCGCACATCGAGGCTTCAGAGACAAGTTGTGAGTCTGTTTCAAACTGGACCCCAACCAATCCAAGTTCGACTGCCGTGTTGATTGCATGAGACATAGCAAAGATCCCAGCTGCAGAGGCATCGTTGACATGCTCTTGTCTTCCAGCTCTTGCACAACCAAGGGAGCCATCACTGGATCTAACCACCACGCCCCACCCAGCATGTGTTTCTTCGGGTATGAAGGAGCCATCAACATTTACTTTGTACACTGTCTCCTCAGGCGGCCGCCACTTGTTTCCTGGAGGCTTCTTTGGAGCGGCCGAGAAGATATCCATGTACTCCAAGACATCGCTTCTCGTACACCGGGCTACCTCCGCAGGCGACAGTGCCACTTGTCCTTCTCGTAGTTTGTTCTTATTGGACCACCAATGCCACCAATAGGTGAGGACATGCAGGCGTTTTTTTGCATCTAGGCCCCATAGAAAATCGAACATAGCATGCACAGACGTAATCCCTTCAAGAGCTATGCGTTCTTTCTCCATGGCCAACTCCCTCCACCCCTCCTTGACAGTTTTGCACTTGATAAAAAGGTGAGCTCCGTCCTCGTTAGCTCGTCCACAGAAAAGGCATTTTGTATCCTGGATGGGGATGCCCTTACGTGCGACATTTGTGCGGAGGGCGAGTGATTCATGTTTTAGCCGCTAGGCGAACATTTGGATGTTCCTGGGACACGACAATTTCCAGAGCCTCTTCCAGGAATCATCATTGGTACGCTCCAGGTTACCTGGCACGGCCGAGATCCTCCCTTGTCCCCCATTCCTTCGATCCTCCTCGAACTGAACATTGAGTTTGTATGCGCTTTTCACCGAATGTAGACCCCGTGTGTCATACTGCCAGGCAATGAAATCTTGGACTCCTTCTCTCAGCGGAATCTGGAGAATGTGTTTCACATCGTCGAGCCAGAAAGTACCTCGTACTAGCTGTTCGTCCCAGGAGCCGGTAGCGGGGTTAATCAGATCGCAGACCCGCTCTAACAGCTTTTGTCCTCTCGGGGTAATGACCCTCCTCGACCAAGGCCGGGGAATCCAAGGATCTGACCTGATCTTGACGTTCATGCCATCACCAATTCGCCACACATAGCCCTCCTTGAAAAGTTTTTGCCCATGCAGAAGGCTACGCCATGAGTATGATATACCATCTCTTTGTTCCGCATCAAGAATGTGCCTACCCGGGTAATAACGGGCTTGCAAAATCCTAGCACAAAGGGAGTCAAGGAACTGGATGAGTCGCCAGATTTGCCTAGACAACATCGCCAAGTTGAATCCATGCATATCTCGGAAGCCAAGTCCACCACGCGCTTTGGACTATGTTAATTTCCTCCAACTGATCCAGTGGGTAGTGTGTTCTTTATCTTGTTGGCTCCACCAATATTTGCCAATTAGAGAACTGATTTCCTCGCAAAAAGACTTGGTGAGGTAGAAGAAGGACATGGCGAAAGTGGGGATGGCCTGGGTTACTGTAGTGACCAAAGTTTCTTTCCCTACTTTAGCAATGAGCTTCTCCTTCCATCCGTATACACGTCCTGCAATGGCATTCTTCACTAAGACGAAGGCCTTTCTTCTTGATTTGCCGACATGTACCGATAGCCCGAGGTATTTCTCGTTCCAAGTCTCGCTCTGGATCTGGAGAGTGTCCTTGACAACAGTCTTCATCTCCTCTCTCGTGTTTGGACTAAACATTATTGCCGACTTCTCCAGATTGATGCATTGCCCCGAACATGCCTCATACAGGTCCAAAATCTGATAGAGCTCCTGGGCTTCCACCTCCTTGGCCTTCAAAAGAAGGACCGAGTCGTTCACAAATAGAAGGTGTGACACCACTGGCGCGCCATGGCAGATTTTGAGGCCCGATAATATCCCTGCACGCTCTGCATCATGAAGTAGGGCTGAGAGGCCTTCCGCATAGATGACAAGAAGATACGGAGAGAGCGGGTCGCCCTGCCGAAGGCCCCGTGACGGTATGAACTATTTTGTGAGGACTCCATTAACTCTAATCTGGTAGCGGACAGTAGTGACACAATTCATCACCAAATCAATGTTGGGGAACGTAGTAATTTCAAAAAAATTCCTACGCACACACAAGATCATGGTGATGCATAGCAACGAGATAGGAGAGTGTGATCTACGTACCCTCGTAGACCGACAGCAGAAGCGTTATGACAACGCGGTTGATGTAGTCGTACGTCTTCACGGCCCAACCGATCAAGCACCGAAACTACGGCACCTCCGAGTTTTGGCACACGTTCAACTCGATGACGACCCCCGGACTCCGATCCAGCAAAGTGCCGGGGAAGAGTTCCGTCAGCACGACGGCGTGGTGATGATCTTGATGTTCTACAGTCGCAGGGCTTCGCCGAAGCACCGCTACAATATTATTGAGGAGTATGGTGGAAGGAGGCACCGCACACGGCTAAGAAAACGATCACGTGGATCAACTTGTGTATCTAGGGGTGCCCCCAGCCCCCGTATATAAAGGAGCAAGGGGAGGAGGCCGGCCGGCCCTAGGGCGCGCCAAGGAGGAGGAGTCCTCCTCCTAGTAGGAGTAGGACTCCCCTCTTTCCTACTCCTACTAGGAGGGGGAAAGGAAGGGGGAGAGGGAGAAGGAAAGGGGGGTGCCGCCCCCCTCTCCTAGTCCAATTCGGACCAGAGGGGGAGGGGGCGCGCGGCCCACCCTGGCCGCCGCTCTCTCTCTCCACTAGGGCCCATGAGGCCCATTACTTCTCCCGGGGGGTTCCGGTAACCCTACGGCACTCCGGTTTTCTCCGAAATCATCCGGAACACTTCCGGTGTCCGAATATAGCCGTCCAATATATCAATCTTTATATCTCGACCATTTCGAGACTCCTCGTCATGTTCGTGATCACATCCGGGACTCCGAACTAACTTCAGTACATCAAAACTCATGAACTCATAATATAACTGTCATCGAAACCTTAAGCGTGCGGACCCTATGGGTTCGAGAACAATGTAGACATGACCGAGACATGTCTCCGATCAATAACCAATAGAGGACCTTGGATGCTCATATTGGCTCCCACATATTCTATGAAGATCTTTATCGGTCAGACCGCATAACAACATACGTTGTTCCCTTTGTCATCGGTATGTTACTTGCCCGAGATTCGATCGTCGGTATCTCAATACCTAGTTCAATCTCGTTACCGGCAAGTCTCTTTACTCGTTTCGTAATACATCATCTCGCAACTAACTCATTAGTTGCAATGCTTGCAAGGCTTATGTGATGTGCATTACCGAGAGGGCCCAGAGATACCTCTCCGACAATCGGAGTGACAAATCCTAATCTCGAAATACGCCAACCCAACATTTAGCTTTGGAGACACCTGTAGAGCTCCTTTATAATCACCCAGTTACGTTGTGACGTTTGGTAGCACACAAAGTGTTCCTCCGGCAAACGGGAGTTGCATAATCTCATAGTTATAGGAACATGTATAAGTCATGAAGAAAGCAATAGCAACATACTAAACGATCGGGTGCTAAGCTAATGGAATGGGTCATGTCAATCACATCATTCTCCTAATAATGTGATCCTGTTAATCAAATGATAACACATGTCTATGGTTAGGAAACATAACCATCTTTGATTAATGAGCTAGTCAAGTAGAGGCATACTAGTGACGTTTAGTTTGTCTATGTATTCACACAAGTATTATGTTTCCGGATAATACAATTCTAGCATGAATAATAAACATTTATCATGATATAATGAAATGAAATAATAACATTATTATTGCCTCTAGGGCATATTTCCTTCAGTCTCCCACTTGCACTAGAGTCAATAATCTAGATTACACAGTAATGATTCTAACATCCATGGAGCTTTGGTGCTGATCATGTTTTGCTCGTGCAAGAAGCTTAGTCAACGGGTCTGCAACATTCAGATCCGTATGTATCTTGCAAATCTCTATGTCTCCCACCTGGACTTGATCCCGGATGGAGTTGAAGCGTCTCTTGATGTGCTTGGTTCTCTTGTGAAATCTGGATTCCTTTGCCAAAGCAATTGCACCAGTATTGTCACAAAAGATTTTCATTGGACCCGACGCACTAGGTATGACACCTAGATCGGATATGAACTCCTTCATCCAGACTCCTTTATTTGCTGCTTCCAAAGCAGCTATGTACTCTGCTTCACATGTAGATCCCGCCACAACGCTCTGTTTAGAACTGCACCAATTGACAGCTCCACCATTTAATGTAAACACGTATCCGGTTTGCGATTTAGAATCGTCCGGATCAGTGTCAAAGCTTGCATCAACATAACCATTTACGATGAGCTCTTTGTCACCTCCATATATGAGAAACATATCCTTAGTCCTTTTTTGGTATTTCAGGATGTTCTTGACCACTGTCCAGTGATCCACTCCTGGATTACTTTGGTACCTCCCTGCTAGACTTATAGCAAGACACACATCAGGTCTGGTACATAGCATTGCATACATGATAGAGCCTATGGCTGAATCATAGGGAACATCTTTCATTTTCTCTCTATCTTCTGCATAGGTCGGGCATTGAGTCTTACTCAATTTCACACCTTGTAACACAGCCAAGAATCCTTTCTTTGCTTGATCCATTTTGAACTTCTTCAAAATTTTGTCAAGGTATGTTCTTTGTGAAAGTCCAATTAAGCGTCTTGATCTATCTCTATAGATCTTAATGCCCAATATGTAAGCAGCTTCACCGAGGTCTTTCATTGAAAAACTCTTATTCAAGTATCCCTTTATGCTATCCAGAAATTCTATATCATTTCCGATTAGTAATATGTCATCTACATATAATATCAGAAATGCTACAGAGCTCCCACTCACTTTCTTGTAAATACAGGCTTCTCCAAAATTCTGTACAAAACCAAATGCTTTGATCACACTATCAAAGAATTTATTCCAACTCCGAGAGGCTTGCACCAGTCCATAAATGGATCACTGGAGCTTGCACACTTTGTTAGCTCCTTTTGGATCGACAAAACCTTCTGGCTGCGTCATATACAACTCTTCTTCCAGAAATCCATTCAAGAATGCAGTTTTGACATCCATCTGCCATATTTCATAATCATAAAATGCGGCAATTGCTAACATGATTCGGACAGACTTAAGCATCGCTACGGGTGAGAAGGTCTCATCGTAGTCAATCCCTTGAACTTGTCGAAAACCTTTTGTGACAAGTCGAGCTTTGTAGACAGTAACATTACTGTCAGCGTCAGTCTTCTTCTTGAAGATCCATTTATTCTCAATTGCTTGCCGATCTTTGGGCAAGTCAACCAAAGTCCACACTTTGTTCTCATACATGGATCCCATCTCAGATTTCATGGCTTCAAGCCATTTTGTGGAATCTGGGCTCACCATCGCTTCTCCATAGTTCGTAGGTTCATCATGATCAAGTAGCATGACTTTCAGAACAGGATTACCGTACCACTCTGGTGCGGATCTTACTCTGGTTGATCTACGAGGTTCAGTAGTATCTTGTTCTGAAGTTTCATGATCATCATCATTAGCTTCTTCACTAATTGGTGTAGGTGTCACAGAAACCGGTTTCTGTGATGTACTACTTTCCAATAAGGGAGCAGGTACAGTTACCTCATCAAGTTCTACTTTCCTCCCACTCACTTCTTTCGAGAGAAACTCCTTCTCTAGAAAGTTTCTGAATTTAGCAACAAAAGTCTTGCCTTCGGATATGTGATAGAAGGTGTATCCGATAGTTTCCTTTGGATATCCTATGAAGACACATTTCTCCAATTTGGGTTCGAGCTTATCAGGTTGAAGCTTTTTCACATAAGCATCACAACCCCAAACTTTTAGAAACGACAACTTTGGTTTCTTGCCAAACCACAGTTCATAAGGCATTGTCTCAACGGATTTTTATGGTGCCCTATTTAATGTGAATGCGGCTGTCTCTAGAGCATAACCCCAAAACGATAGCGGTAAATCAGTAAGAGACATCATAGATCGCACTATATCAAGTAAAGTACGATTACGACGTTCGAACACACCATTACGCTGTGGTGTTCCGGGTGGCGTGAGTTGCGAAACTATTCCACATTGTTTCAAATGTACACCAAACTCGTAACTCAAATATTCTCCTCCACGATCAGATCGTAGGAATTTTATTTTCTTGTTATGATGATTTTCAACTTCACTCTGAAATTCTTTGAACTTTTCAAATGTTTCAGACTTATGTTTCATTAAGTAGATATACCCATATCTGCTTAAGTCATCTGTGAAAGTGAGAAAATAACGATATCCACCACGAGCCTCAACATTCATCGGACCACATACATCTGTATGTATGATTTCCAACAAATCTGTTGCTCTCTCCATAGTACCGGAGAACGGTGTTTTTGTCATCTTACCCATAAGGCACGGTTCGCAAGTACCAAGTGATTCATAATCAAGTGGTTCCAAAAGTCCATCAGTAGAGATCATATTGCAACTAACCCAACATTTACCTTTGGAGACACCTGTAGAGCTCCTTTATAATCACCCAGTTACGTTGTGACGTTTGGTAGCACACAAAGTGTTCCTCCGGCAAACAGGCGTTGCATAATCTCATAGTTATAGGAACATGTATAAGTCATGAAGAAAGCAATAGCAACATACTAAACGATCGGGTGCTAAGCTAATGGAATGGGTCATGTCAATCACATCATTCTCCTAATAATGTGATCCCGTTAATCAAATGACAACACATGTCTATGGTTAGGAAACATGACCATCTTTGATTAACGAGCTAGTCAAGTAGAGGCATACTAGTGACGTTTAGTTTGTCTATGTATTCACACAAGTATTATGTTTCTGGATAATACAATTCTAGCATGAATAATAAACATTTATAATGATATAAGGAAATAAAATAATAACATTAGTATTGCCTCTAGGGCATATTTCCTTCAATCAACCCATCTCGTGTGGAAGCCTAGCTTATTTAACATTGCCCTTAGGAAGTCCCATTCAACTGTATCATACGCCTTGCTCATATCGGCCTTGACTGCTGCCACCCCTTCATTCACCTTCTTTTTATTCAGCAGATAGTGAGAAAGCTCATATGCAATAAGGACATTGTCGGTGATCAACCGTCCAGGAACGGAAGCACTCTGGTTATCAGAGATAATGTCCGGAAGCACTATTTTTAGGCGGTTTGCAATCACCTTGGATACCAGCTTATATATAACATTGCACAGACTGATAGGGCACAGGTTGATGACCCACAAGTATAGGGGATCTATCGTAGTCCTTTCGATAAGTAAGAGTGTCGAACCCAACGAGGAGCAGAAGGAAATGATAAGCAATTTTCAGCAAGGTATTCTCTGCAAGCACTGAGATTATCGGTAACACATAGTTTTGTGATAAGGTAATTGGTAACGAGTAACAAGTAATAAAAGTAAATAAGGTGCAGCAAGATGGCCCAATCCTTTTTATAGCAAAGGACAAGCCTGGACAAACTCTTATATGATGTAAAGCGCTCCCGAGGACACATGGGAATTATCGTCAAGCTAGTTTTCATCACGATCGTATGATTCGCGTTCGGTACTTTGATAATTTGATATGTGGGTGGACCGGTGCTTGGGTACTATCCTTACTTGGACAAGCATCCCACTTATGATTAACCCCTATTGCAAGCATCCGCAACTACAACAGAATTATTAAGGTAAACCTAACGATAGCATGAAACATATAGATCCAAATCAGCCCCTTACGAAGCAACGCATAAACTAGGGTTTAAGCTTCTGTCACTCTAGCAACCCATCATCTACTTATTACTTCCCAATTCCTCCCTCTAGGCCCAAACAATGGTGAAGTGTCATGTAGTCAATGTTCACATGACACCACTAGAGGGATGACAACATACATCTCATCAAAACATCAAATGAATACCAAATTCACATGACTACTAATAGCAAGACTTCTCCCATGTCCTCAGGAACAAAAGTAACTACTCACAAAGCATATTCATGTTCATAATCAGAGGGGTATTAATATGCATAATGGATCTGAACATATGATCTTCCACCAAGTAAACCAACTAGCATCAACTACAAGGAGTAATCAACACTGAGGTTTGGATACAAAGATTGGATACAAGAGATGAACTAGGGTTTGATATGAGATGGTGTTGGTGAAGATGTTGATGGAGATTGACCCCCTCCCGATGAGAGGACCGTTGGTGATGACGATGGTTTTGATTTCCCCCTCCCGGAGGGAAGTTTCCCCAGCAGAACAGCTCCGCCGAAGCCCTAGATTGGTTCCGTCAAGGTTCCGCCTCGTGGCGGCGGAGTATCGTCCCAAAAGCTTGCTTATGATTTTTTTCCTCGATGAAAGACTCCATATAGCACAAGATGGGCATTGGAGGGCCACCAGGGGGCCCACGAGGCAGGAGGCGCGCCCCCACCCTCGTGGCCAGGGTGTGGCCCCCCTCTGGAACTTCTTGCGCTCAGTATTTTTTTATATATTCTGGAAATAGCTTCTGTGAAGTTTCAGGACTTTTGGAAGTATGCAGAATCGGTCTCTAATATTTGCTCCTTTTCCAGCCTAGAATCCCAGTTGCTGGCATTCTACCTCTTCATGTAAACCTTGTAAAATAAGATAGAATAGGCATAAGTATCGTGACATAATATGTAATAACATCCCATAATGCAATAAATATCGATATAAAAGCATGATGCAAAATGGACTTATCAACTCCCCCAAGCTTAGACCTCGCTTGTCCTCAAGCGAAAGCCGAAATCGAAAAATATGTCCACATGTTTAGAGATAGAGGTGTCGATAAAAATAAAATACGGACATGAGGGCATCATGATCATTTTTAGAACAGCAACATATATATATATATATTGTCATATGATCTCTTATGCTAAAGTAACAATTCAATCACAATTTCAAGTATGAATCATAAACTTCATTGAGAACCAACAAACTCTAATCTCAGTCATTGAGGCGATTGCAATTTATCATAACATAGAAAAGAGTCAATATAAGAGCTTTTCTGCAATTCCACATACTCAACCATCTTTTAGTCTTTCACAATTGCTAACACTCACGCAATATTTATGGGTATGAAGTCTTAATCGGGCACAGAGAAAGATAGGGGCTTATAGTTTTGCCTCCCAACGTTTTACCTCAAGGGTAATGTCAACAATAATAGTTCATGAAGACTCACATCCAATTAGCTATATATATCAGGATCTTTCCAACACATTGTGCTTGCCAAAGGATAAAATGTAAAAAGGAAAGGTGAATATCACCATGACTCTTATGTAAGGTAGAATATAAAAGTAAAAGATAGGCCCTTCGCAGAGGGAAGCAAAGGTTGTCATGCGCTTTTATGGTTGGATGCACGAAATCTTAATGCAAAAGAATGTCACTTTATATTGCCACTTGTGATATGGACCTTTATTATGTAGTTCGTTGCTTTTATTTCTTCCATATCACAAGATCGTATAAAGCTTATTTTCTCCGCACTAATAAGTCATACATATTTAGAGAGCAATTTTTATTGCTTGCACCGATGACAACTTACTTGAAGGATCTTACTCAATCCATAGGTAGATATGGTGGACTCTCATGGCAAAACTGGTTTAGGGATATTTGGAAGCACAAGTAGTATCTCTACGTGGTGCAAGGAAATTGGCTAGCATGAGAGGGAAAGGCAAGCTCAACATGTTGAATGATCCATGACAATATAATTTATCTCAGATGTAAGAAAGCATAACCCATTATGTTTTCTTCCTTGTCCAACGTCAACTCTTAGCATGTCATACTTTAATGAGTGCTCACAATCATAAAAGATGTCCAAGATAGTATATTTATATGTGAACCTCTCTTTCTTTATTACTTCCTATTCATTGCAACGATGACCAAAACTATGTTTGTCAACTCCCAACAGCTTTTATTCATCATACTCTTTTATATGTGAGCTCATTACTCTCCATAAGATCCATATGATCTCTTTATTTCTTTTTATTTCTTCTATTTTATTTTATTTAATTCCATCAAGATCATAGCAAAATAATCAAGCCCTTGACTCAACACTAATCTTTATTATATAGCTCACGAACTCGATTACATAGAGGGATCATAAAGCAAAACTCACAACTAGATCATAATAAAACTTTATTCTACTAGATCAAGATATTACTAAAAGTATCGAACTAAGAAAAACGGTAAATATAAAGTGATGGTGATACGATACCGGGGCACTCCCCCAAGCTTGGCAGTTGCCAAGGGGAGTGCCCGTACCAGATACTCAGTTCTTCTTTGTTGGTGAAGAAGGTGATGGTTTTGTTGATGGCGTAGGCTTCTTCCTTAATTTGCGCTTGAGGACAGAATTTTGGTCCCTTAGGTCATCGATCTCCTGCTCCAGGCTCAGTATCTTTTTTACATAATTCCTACTTGTTTTCCTGCAAGAGGCGGAAAGGGATAAACTCGATCTTAGGTTTCTTTACTCTATCCGAGAGGCTTGACTTTTTGAACTCCACATGCATGTCCCCAGGTTGAGGTAGTGGGACTTCATCTTCTTTTGAGCTCGTCTCCTCCTTTCCCTTAGGTTCATAGTCCTCTTCTTCTTCTGTAGTCCAACCACAATGCTCCACATCCCCATAAACCTTAGGATCTGCAAGGTAATCAGCCACATAGCTTTCTCCTTCCAAATCCTGGGAAGACATGTTGCTCTAATCTGCAGCAGGACAGCTCGAAACAAAGACAAGAGATATTTGCATGATACGGTGGTCAAAACCTTCGGGATATTATATAATGAATTTTTACCGACCAAAAGAAATATTGTGCAAGAAAATGGAGTCCGGAGTGCACGAGGTGCCCACGAGGCAGGGGGCGCGCCCAGGGGGGTAGGGCGCGCCTCCCACCCTTGTGGGAGCCTCGTGTACTTTCCGGTCTGCTTCTTATTTTTCTATTTTTCTAAATATTCCAAAACAAAGAAATATTGCCATTAGAACTGTTTTGGAGTCGGTTTACTTACCGTACCACGTACCTATTCCTTTTCGGAGTCTGAAATGTTCCGAAAAGTGTCCCTTATATATTCCTCCGGGGTTACGGTTTCAATAATATTAGTTTCAACATTTATAGGATTACATGAGATATAATGTTTAATTCTTTGACCGTGCACCACCTTCGGATTTGTGCCTTCGAAGTTGTTGATTTTTATGGCACCGGAACGATAGACCTCCTCGATAACGTAAGGACCTTCCCATTTAGAGAGAAGTTTGCCTGCAAAAAATCTTAAACGAGAGTTGTATAGCAATACATAATCACCTAGGCTTTTGTATCTTTTTATCATGCCATCTTTTAACTTTTTCTTTAAACAGCTTGGCATTTTCATAAGCCTGGGTTCTCCATTCATCAAGTGAGATAATGTCAAATAACCTCTTCTCACTGGCAAGTTTGAAATCATAGTTTAGCTCTTTAATGGCCCAATATGCCTTATGTTCTAATTCAAGAGGTAAGTGACATGCTTTACCATAAACCATTTTATACGGAGACATACCCATAGGATTTTTATATGCAGTTCTATAGGCCCATAATGCATCATCAAGTTTCTTGGACCAATTCTTTCTAGATCTATTAACAGTCTTTTAAAAAATTAATTTGAGCTCTCTGTTACTCAATTCTACTTGACCACTAGACTATGGGTGATAAGGAGATGCAATTCTATGATTTACGTCATACTTAGCAAGCATTTTACGAAAAGCATCATGAATAAAATGTGAACCACCATCAGTCATTAAATATCTATGGACTCCAAACCTCGGAAAAATAACTTCTTTAAGCATCTTAATAGAGGTGTTATGATCAGCACTACTAGTTGGAATAGCTTCTACCCACTAAGTAACGTAATCAATAGCAACTAAAATATGTGTATACCCGTTAGTGGAAGGAAAAGGTCCCATATAATCAAAGCCCCAAACATCAAATGGTTCAATAACAAGTGAATAATTCATAGGCATTTCTTGACGTCTACTAATATTACCAATTCTTGGACATTCATCACAAGACGAGACAAACTTACGGTCATCCTTGAAGAGAGTAGGCCAATAAAAACCGGATTGCAATACCTTGTGTCCAGTTCTATCTCCAGCATGCTGTCCTCCATAAGCCTCGGAGTGACACTTGCGTAGGATTTGTTCCTGTTCATGCTCAGGTACACAACGTATAATAATACCATCTACTCCTTCTTTATAAAGATGTGGGTCATCCCAAAAGTAATGTCTCAAATCATAGAAGAACTTTTTCTTTTGCTGGTATGTGAAACTAGGTGGTATAAATTTAGCAACAATATAATTAGCATAATCAGCATACCATGGAGCAGTTCGAGAAGCATTTATGACATTTAATTGTTCATTAGGAAAGCTATCATCAATAGGTAGTGGGTCATCAAGAACATTTTCTAACCTAGACAGGTTGTCTGCAATGGGGTTCTCAGCTCCCTTTCTATCAATAATATGCAAATCAAATTCTTGTAGCAAGAGAACCCATCTAATAAGTCTAGGTTTAGCATCTTTCTTTTCCATAAGGTATTTAATAGCAGCATGATTAGTGTGAATAGTTACTTTAGAATCAACAATATAAGGTCTGAACTTATCACAAGCAAATACAACTGCTAAGAATTCCTTTTCAATAGTAGCATAATTTCTCTGGGCATTGTCTAGAGTTTTACTAGCATATTGAATAACATTTAATTTCTTATCAACTATTTGCCCTAGAACAACACCTACAACATAATCGCTAACATCACACATAATTTCAAAGGGTAAATTCCAATCAGGTGGCTGAACAATAGGTGCAGAAATCAATGCTTTCTTAAGTATTTCAAATGCTTCTACACAATCATCATCAAAGACAAAAAGGAATATCTTTTTGTAATAGATTAGTCAGAGGCCGAGAAATTTTTGAGAAGTCCTTAATGAACCTCCTATAAAAACCGGCGTGACCGAGGAAGCTTCTTATACCTTTAATGTCCTTGGGACACGACATCTTTTAAATAGCATCAACTTTAGCTTTGTCAATTTCAATACCTCTTTCAGAAATTTTATGCCCCAAGACAATACCTTCATTAACCATAAAGTGGCACTTCTCCCAATTCAAGACAAGATTAGTTTCTTCACATCTCTGCAAAACTCGATCAAGGTTGCTTAACCAATCATCAAAATAGGATCCATAAATGGAGAAATCGTCCATGAAAACCTCACATATCTTTTCACAGAAGTCAGAAAATATAGCCATCATGCATCTTTGAAAGGTAGCAGGTGCATTACATAAACCAAAAGGCATACGTCTATAAGCAAAAGTACCGAAAGGGCAAGTAAAAGTGATCTTTGATTGATCATCAACTGACACAGGTATTTGAGAGAAGCTAGAGTAACCATCTAGAAAGCAAAAATGTGTATGTTTGGATAATCTTTCTAGCATTTGATCAATAAAAGGTAAGGGGTAATGATCTTTTTAGTAGCCTTATTTAATTTGCGGAAATCAATTACCATCCTATAACCTGTAATGATTCTTTGCGGAATCAATTCATCTTTATCATTAGGAACAACAGTAATACCTCCCTTCTTAGGGACAAAATGGACAGGACTTACCCACTTACTATGAGCAACGGGATAAATAATACCTGCCTCAAGGAGCTTTAATATTTCCTTTCTTACCACTTCTTTCATCTTAGTATTCAGCCATCGTTGGTGATCAATAACTGGTTTGGCGTCTTCCTCCAAATTTATTTTGTGTTGACATAGAGTGGGACTAATCCCCTTAAGATCATCAAGAGTATATCCAATAGAAGCACAGTGCTTCTTCAGAGTTTTCAATAATTTCTCTTCCTCCTTCTCTGAAAGGTTAGCACTAATAATAACAGGATATATTTTCTTTTCATCAAGATAAGCATATTTAAGAGTATCGGGTAATGGTTTAAGCTCAAACATGGAATCACCCTTGGGTGGAGGAGGATCCCTAGGATTTCAACAGGCAAGTTGTGTTTCAAAATAGGTCACTGTTTAAAGAATACTTCATCTATTTCCCTTCTTTCATTCATGAACATATCATTTTCATGGTCTAGCAAATATTGTTCTAATGGATTAGTAGGAGGCACGGCAATAGAAGCAAGACAAATAATTTCATCTTTACTAGGCAATTCTTTATCATGGAGTTATCTACGAAATTTAGCAAAATTAAACTCATGAGACATATCTCCTAAACCAACAGAAACAATATCCTTATTGCAGTCTATCTTAGCATTAACAGTATTCAAGAAGGGTCTACCAAATATAATGGGACAAAAGCTATCTTGAGGGGAACCAAGAACAAGAAAATCAGTAGGATATTTAACTTTCCCACACAAGACTTCAACGTCTCTAACAATCCCAATCGGTGAAATAGTATCTCTATTAGCAAGCTTAATGGTAACATCAATACCTTCTATCTCAGCTGGTGCAATATCATGCATAATTTCTTTGTATAAGGAAATAGGTATTGCACTAGCACTAGAACCCATATCACACAAGCCATGATAACAATGATCTCCTATTTTAACAGAAATAACAGGCATGCCTACCACAGGTCTATGTTTATCTTTAGCACCAGGTTTAGCAATTCTAGTAGTCTCATCACAGAAGTAAATAACATGCCCATCAATATTATCAGCCAGGAGATCTTTAACAATAGCAATATTAGGTTCAACTTTAACTTGCTCAGGAGGTGTATAATTCCTAATATTACTTTTACGAACCATAGTTGAAGCTTTAGCATGATCCTTTATTCTAACAGGGAAAGGTGGTTTCTCAACATAAGCAGTAGGAACAATAGGATCATTATAAGTGATAGTATTTTCTTCAACTTTAATAGGTGCAACTACTTTTGTTTCAATGGGAGGATTATATTTAAACCACTTCTCCTTAGGGAGATCAACATGAGTAGCAAAAGATTCACAGAAAGAAGCTACTATCTCAGAGTCAAGTCCATATTTAGTGCGAAATTTTCGGAAAACATCGGTATCCATAAAAGATTTAACACAATCAAACTTAGGTGTTATACCTGACTCCTTACCTTCGTCGAGATCCCAATCTTCAGAGTTGCGTTTAATTATCTCCAATAAATTCCATTTGAATTCAATAGTCTTAATCATAAAGGAACTAGTACAAGAAGTATCGAGCATGGAGCGATTGTTGTTAGAAAGCCGAGCATAAAAATTTTGAATAATCATTTCTCTTGAGAGCACATGATTGGGGCATGAATATAACATTGACTTAAGCCTCCCCCAAGCTTGAGTGATGCTTTCTCCTTCGCGAGGCCAAAACTTATATATATAATTACGATCATGATGAACAAGATGCATAGTATAAAACTTCTGATGGAATTCCAATTTCAACCGTTTTTAGTCTCATGATCCCATATCATCACATTGCCTATACCATGTCAATGCATCTCCCTTCGAAGACAAAGGGAAGACCTTCTTCTTGATAACATCATCGGGCATACCTGCAAGCTTAAATAATCCACAAACTTCATCCACATAGATTAAGTGTAAGTCGGGATGCAATGTTCCATCTCCTGTAAAAGGATTAGCTAGCAGTTTCTCTATCATACCCGAAGGAATTTCAAAGTAAACATTTTCATTTTCAGTAGGTTGAGGAGCAACTATTTTCTCTACCGGTCGCGGTGAAGATACCCCGAACAAGCCCCTCAAAGGATTACTTTCCATAGAAACAAGTGACAGTAAATTTCAGCACATTATATAAAAAATTTCCTTACCAAGTTCCACCTACCAAAGGCGCTTTATATCGTAGTCTTTTCGATAAGTAAGAGTGTTGAACCCAACGAGGAGCAGAAGGAAATGATAAGCGATTTTCAGCAAGGTATTCTCTGCAAGCACTAAAATTATCGGTAACAGATAGTTTTGTGATAAGGTAATTGGTAACGAGTAACAAGTAATAAAAGTAAATAAGGTGCAGCAAGATGGACCAATACTTTTTATAGCAAAGGACAAGCCTGTACAAACTCTCATATGATATAAAGCGCTCCCGAGGACACATGGGAATTATCGTCAAGCTAGTTTTCATCACGATCATATGATTCATGTTCGGTACTTTGATAATTTGATATGTGGGTGGACCGGTGGTTTGGTACTGTCCTTACTTGGACAAGCATCCCACTTATGATTAACCCCTATTGCAAGCATCCGCAACTACAACAGAAGTATTAAGGTAAACGTAACCATAGCATGAAACATATAGATCCAAATCAGACCCTTACGAAGCAACGCATAAACTAGGGTTTAAGCTTCTGTCATTCTAGCAACCCATCATCTACTTATTACTTCCCAATGCCTCCCTCTAGGCCCAAACAATGGTGAAGTGTCATGTAGTCGATGTTCACATGACACCACTAGAGGGATGACAACATACATCTCATCAAAATATCGAACGAATACCAAATTCACATGACTACTAATAGCAAGACTTCTCCCATGTCCCGGGTGCGCACGAGTAAGGACAAAGTGCGCAGAAAAGACTTGTATTGATCTGTGGGGCCAGTCTAGATCCCGCAAGGAGTAACGACCACCGGCGGGTGTGTTCGGGGCGTTACACCAATGCCTTCCCCTAGGCCCAAATCATGATGAAGTGTCATGTAGTTGATGTTCACATAACACCACTAGAGGAGAGACAACATACATCTCATCAAAATATCGAACGAATACCAATTCACATGATTACTTATAACAAGACTTATCCCATGTCCTTAGGAACAAACGTAACTACTCACAAAGCATATTCATGTTCATAATCAGAGGGGTATTAATATGCATAATGGATCTGAACATATGATCTTCCACCAAGTAAACCAACTAGCATCAACTACAAGGAGTAATCAACACTACTAGCAACCCACATGTACCAATCTGAGGTTTGGATACAAAGATTGGATACAAGAGATGAACTAGGGTTTGAGATGAGATGGTGCTGGTGAAGATGTTGATGGAGATTGACCCCCTCCCAATGAGAAGATCGTTGGTTATGATGATGGTGATGATTTCCCCCTCCCAGAGGGAAGTTTCCCCGGCAGAACAGCTCCGCCGGAGCCCTAGATTGGTTCCGCCTCGTGGCGGCGAAGTCTCATCCCAAAAGCTTGCTTATGATTTTTTCCTCGATGAAAGACTCCATATAGCAGAAGATGGGCATCGGAGGGCCACCAGGGGGCCCACAAGGCAGGGGGCACACCCAGGGGGTAGGGCGCGCCCCCCACCCTCGTGGCAAGGGTGTGGCCCCCCTCTGGAACTTCTTGTGCTCAGTATTTTTTATATATTCTGCAAATAGCTTCCGTGAAGTTTCAGGATTTTTGGAGCTGTGCAGAATAGGTCTCTAATATTTGCTCCTTTTCCAGCCCAGAATCCTAGCTGCCGGCATTCTCCCTCTTCATGTAAACCTTGTAAAATAAGAGAGAATAGGCATAAGTATCATCACATAATGTGTAATAACAGCCCATAATGCAATAAATATCGATATAAAAGCATGATGCAAAATGGATGTATCTCAGGTCCTTGATCCTGTTGGGGTTCTTGACCTTGGGAATAAGCACCACGGTTGTGCCATTCCACCCTTTAGGAATCGTGCCACCATTGAGCACCGAGAGGACTTCATCAACCACTCGATCCCCCATAAAATGCCAGTGATGTTTGTACACAATCGAGGGCCTGCCGTCTGGTCCGGGTGCCTTCAGATCACCAATGTGGTCAAGTGCAGCTTTTACTTCCTCCCTTGTTGATTCGGCCCCAAGAATGGCCCGCATGGTGCTCGTAACACGTGGCTGAACCTTGTCAATGAGCTCAACCATTCTGGTGCCCCCGACTAAAGTAAAGAGATCCTGAAAAAAGGAGCAGACATAGTTATTAATCTCTTCCCCTTCCTTCACCTCCAGTCCATCATCCTTCCTCAATGCTTTCACACGGTTTGCTTTCCTCCTAGCAGAAGATACAGCCATAAAATACCGCGTACTTCTGTTTCCATCCCGAAGCCAGGTAACACGTGAGTGTTGTTTAGATTTTGTGTTCTTCTTATCCTCCAAATCCTGGACTACACTTCTGACTGTCGCCTCCTCCCGGATCTTCTCTTCTGACACCGGTGCACGCATACATCTTTCCAGGGCATTCCTCACCTTTTTCAGTCTCTCCCGCAGCTCACACGCCACCTCCTTCCCCCATATATGCATTCTACTTGCCACACAATGCATAGCGCTAGCCACGTCCCCACGCCCATTCATGCAACCCTCCTCCCAAGCTCCCTGAATCTCAGCACTACATCCATCTTCTTTTAACCACCATGCCTCAAAGCGAAAACCTCTGTCTCCCTCCTGACTCCTCCATCTCTTGCCCTGAGTTCAGACAATCACCGGTCTATGCTCAGAGTGACGTGGTGCCCCGTTTAGGACAGAGAACTCAGGGAACGTCTCCCCAAGCACCATTTGCTGTTGCTCTATCCAGGCGTTCACAAATGTATGTATCGATTTCCGAGCTGTGATTTCTCCACGTGAATCTGTCCCCTTCATACCCAAGGTCCGAGAGTTCACACGCTTCTAGGGCTGCTCTGAAGTTGTCCATAAGCCGCTGCGGGCGTACTGCCCCTCCTATCTTCTCATCGCCCGACAGAATTTCGTTGAAGTCACCCAAGCATAGCCATGGCCTCCCTTGTTGATGTTGTTGTCCTAGAATTTTCATCATCCTCCACGTTTCCACCTTCTGCTCCACCGCCGATTCACCATAAACACCAGTAAGCCGGCACACCCTACCATTCTCCTCTGTCACGTCCACATCGATGTGCCTCCGACCATATGAACGTAGCATCACCTCCACACCTCTTCTCTAGAACAAAGCTACTCCCCTACTACGACCCTCTGAGCTCCATGCTGTCATATTAGTCAGCCCCAAACTCCACCTGAATTTCTCTAGCTCGCTCACTGTCATCTTTGTTTCAGCTAGAAAAAGAACATCGGGATACTCCGCCCTCCCCAGATCGAGGAGGCCCTGAACAGCCGGGCCGTTCCCGAGTCCCCGGCGGTTCCAACCGACGAGTTTCATTGCATCCGGCGGGATTGCTCCTATAGTCCAGTCGATATATCCTTGTGTGTTTCCGTAGTGTCGACAGTGATACTCCTCTCTCCTTCTTCATGTACCACCTATTCCCTGCCCTTCTTACCTAACTTCTCCTCTTCCCCCTCCACTCTACCACGCTTCTGACCCAGTACTTCTGCCCTAGCTTCATTTTCCTCATGAAAGTGCTACAACATCCCTATGCACTTGCAAGTGATCACGTACTGGCACACAATGTATATTTCCCTGGCCTTGACCATATACTCATCGCTGAACATGCACACATCCAAAAGAGGAACAGACAGGTCAATCAAGCAGCACGGTTGATAGAAAACCCAATCACAAACTCCACATAAAACGACATCGAAGTAAGCCACTCACACCTGGAATCACGTGAGAAGAAGGAAACCAAAGGAATCAACCAAATAGATACCGCACTGGAAGAGAGCTAGATCAGCAAGCACGGATATGAGGTCGTGGCTAACCACCGAGCGAAATTCTTAGCCAGTCCAAAGAAGAAGAAAACACAATCATAGAGCACATGTGGCACACACACAAGCCTAATAAGAAAACTGGCCAGGACACAGTGCCTAAGAGTCGGGTAGACACTCTAAAACATGTCAACTGGGTAGGGCCATGACAACAACATCCTGACCTGAACTCAAGCAGCTAATTGGGCAACCATGGTGTTGTAGTTGACAGTGTAGGGAAAGGCGAGCCGACCATACCCCATAGCGTCCAAAATAGAGATACTGCCTCCATTTCTTTTTACTCTGCGGATAAGATCTGGTCAAAGTCAAACTCCATAAAGTTTGACCAAATTTATATAAAAAATATGAACATCTACAATATTAAAACTATATAATATAAAAATACATTTCATGGTGCATCTAATAATGTTGATTTCATATTGTCAATGTTTATATTTTTTAATATGAAGTTAGTCAAACTTTACAAAGCTTGATTTTGACCAAACCTTATAAGCAGACTAAAAAAAAGGAGGGAGTAGATACTCAAAACCACACCATCCGGCCAGGGCAGGCGGCATCCAAAAGGAAGACATACATTCGCAGACACGCTAGACGAATAGCTTAGGAACGACAATAGCTCGGGCACGCAAGCCCTAACGGGGAATACAATTTACCCGGCTACTACATTGGTGCATGTTGAGGAAGAGACCTCTTTCCTTTATGGAGGCCTGTCTGTGCACCAGTCCAACCAAAAAAAAGCACGTCCACAGCCGCATGTCACTGCTCCAACCAACGACAACTTAGGAAGATTCAGAGGATCTGCCAACGATCTGACGCCACTCGGACCCACGACCACCCGTTCAGTTGTTGGGTTCACATTGCCAAGGCAAGCAACCTTACATAGATTTAAGAGTCCGTTGGTGTAACGCCCCGTATGTAACCTGCCATATTTGTATTCCAACTCTTGCCATTTCCGGCACTAAGTTATGATATTTCCTCGTTGTCGGGTTTTTGTCTTCGTGTTGCTTTTGTCTTTGTCATGCATCTCATATCATGTCATCATGAGCATCGCATTTCCGTACGTGTTCATCTCATGTATCCGAGCATTTTCCCCGTTGTCCGTTTTGCATTCCGGCGTCCCTATGTCCTCCGGTGTCCCCTTTTACCTCTTTTCGTGTGCGGGTATTAAATGTTCTCGTATTGGACCGAGACTTGCCAAGCGGCCTTGGTTTACTACCGGTAGACCGCCTGTCAAGTTTCGTGCCATTTGGACTTCGTTTGATACTCCAACGGTTAACCGAGGAACCGAGAAGGCCTCGTGTGTGTTGCAGCCCAACACCTCTCCAAAGTGGCCCAAAACCCACCTAAACCCCCTCCATCGTCTCGGTCGTTTGATCACGATCGTGTGGCCAAAAACCGTGCTCAATTTGGAGTCTCCTAGCTCCCTCTACCTATAAAAAGGCTCCTCCACCGAGATTCTCGAATCATTTCCATCCTAAACCTAGACCCCTTCCCCTCCGCGCGCCGGTCACATCTGGTCCCCGCCGGACAAAGTCTCCGCCGCCACTCCCACGCTGCCACGTGGCACCGCAGCGCCCACATCGCCGCCGGCCCGCCCGGGCCCGCGGGAGGCCCTCCTGGCCCATTCCTCCCCGCCGCCCGACTCCGCGTGACCGCCGCCCTAGCGCCACCTCGCCGGCCTCGTCCGCCGCCGACTGCCGCCTCTTCGCCTCGCC
>NC_057794.1:260797502-260809443 GCF_018294505.1 Triticum aestivum
TCGCCCCTGCTCGCTGCCGCCGTCTACCGTGGCCAGGCAGGCCCGAGGTCGCCGCCCCGCCGTCTCCCCGCCTCCCCGACGAGCTCCGACGAGCCCCGGCCGAGCTGTTCCTCAACTCCGGCGCCGACCCCGGCGAACCTCGATCCACGCGACGCCTGATCCAGATCTGGATATGAGATTAGGGTTGACTTTTGCCCTAATTTCCAGTAATTTTTAGCATTTTTCATCATGCCATAACTTTGCATCCGTGGCTCCGTTTTGGGCGTGTAGCATGTCAGTTTGTTCGTCTCGATGTGTACTTCATTTCATTCCATTGCACCATATTCATTTGAGTTCATCTTGATGCCCTAAATGCTATTGCAAGAGTGTTATGCAATGTTAGTTTCCGATTCTTAGCAGAGTTTGGACATTTGTCATTTTTGCCATGTTTAGTGTGTGCCTCCTATGAACTTCAGCCCTACATGTGTTTTGAAGTATGCCATGCCATCTTTACAGGGGTGTATGCCATGTATTTTTGTGATCTCTGTGGTGACTAGCACAACCATGCAAAGTAGCCCTCATAATGTTGCTGACTTCAGCGACTTAGAAATCTTCTAAGTCTTTGCCCTGTTAATATTTATATGCCATGTATTTTTGTTGCTACAAAGTTATCCATGCCTCTTTTGAGCATATTTAGTAGGGATGATTTTGAGATATGGTTATGCTCTATCCATGCATGTCTTTGTTTGCAATTATGGAACATCCTAGCATGACTCAATCTTGCTCTACTTTTGCTATAAAATGTTCCTGGCAGATTGTTTACGTGTTAAGCAATTTTTCCGAGGTTGTTGCAGCTGTTCCGTGCATGCTATGAGAGTGTTCTTGCCATGGTTAGCTTATTTATCATGTCTACTTGCTGGGTGTATGCTTAGTTTGTCATGCAATGCCTTGTGGTGAGTGCATCGAGCTCGTAAACATGCCTACGTGAATCTGTTTTGCCATGTTCCAGTTTTCTGCTAAGTCTGAACCTGTTAACGAAAGTTGCTATGTTCACATGGTTGCCATTGTATTTTCTGATCCCTTTTGGCTTACGGTCAGTAAGGGACTTTTGTTGTATGCTTTGAGTAGCTTCATGCCATGCCTTGCTTTGCCATGGTATGTTCCTGTAGCATGTTGTTATCTTGCTCTAAACATTGCTTCCTGATGTTAAATTCCTGACATGTTCTTATTTTCACTAAGTCTGTAACCTGATATCTTTTGCACTTTTGCCATGCTTGTTTGAACCTGCTATTGAGTGAATTAGCCATAGCTCAGTGTTCATCTTTTGTCAAGCATCTTGAGTGGATCACTGCCATGTGTTTTGTTGTTATGTTAGAGTGCGGTAGCTTGTTGTTCTTCATATGTTTAGTTGGCCTCGTGCTATTAATCGCAGATCGGTGCCATATTTGTTTTGCTTGTCATTTGCAAACCGTGCATCCGATTCCGGTGATCTTTATATCGATTTCGACCGAAATCAACTCATCTTTCCAGCGGCACTCTTGGTTTTCCAAGTTGAGGCCTGGTTCAATCTTTCCTTTCCGAAACATGCATATGCATTGCATATCACGTCCCGCATATCATGCCATGTTTTGCATCATGTTGTTTGTGCATTGCACGTGGTTGATTGTGGTTCCCTTTGTTTGTGTTCTTGCTTTGGGTAGAGACGGGAGACGAGTACGTGATCGAGGAACCCGTTGAGAACGTTTACGAGGATCAAGCTTACGTCAACTTGGAGAACTTTGCAGGCAAGATGACCATACCCTCGAAATCACTTCTATCTTTGCTTGCTAGATGCTCGCTCTATTGCTATGCCTATGCTACGATACCTACCACATGCTTTATCATGCCTCCCATATTGCCATGTCAAACCTCTAACCCACCTTGTCCTAGCAAACCGTTGTTTGGCTATGTTACCGCTTTGCTCAGCCCCTCTTATAACGTTGCTAGTTGCAGGTGAAGATTGGAGTTTGTTCCTTGTTGGAACATGTTTTATTGTTGGGATATCATTATTATATCTTGTCTATTTTAATGCACCTATATACTTGGTAAAGGGTGGAAGGCTCGGCCTTATGCCTGGTGTTTTGTTCCACTCTTCCCGCCCTAGTTTCCGTCATACCGGTGTTATGTTCCTTGATTTTGCGTTCCTTGCACGGTTGGGTTATAATGGGAACCCCTTGACAGTTCGCCTTGAATAAATCTCCTCCAACAAGGCCCAACCTTGGTTTTACCATTTGCCACCTAGCCTTTTTTCCCTTGGGTTTCGCGGACTCAAGGGTCATCTTTATTTTAAACCCCCGGGCCAGTGCTCCTCTGAGTGTTGGTCCAACCTAGAGCACTGTGCGGGGCCGTCCCTTGGAAACTTGGGTTACGTTGGCTCCCGTACGCTTAGCTTTTCCGGTGTGCCCTGAGAACGAGATATGTGCAGCTCCTATCGGGATTTGTCGGCATAGCGGGTGGTCTTGCTGGACTTGTTTTACCATTGTCGAGATGTCTTGTAACTGGGATTCCGAGTCTGATCGGATTGTCCTGGGAGAAGGAATATCCTTCATTGACCATGAGAGCTTGTGATGGGCTAAGTTGGGACACCCCTGCATGGATTTGAACTTTCGAAAGCCGTGCCCGCGGTTATGGGCAGATGGGAATTTGTTAATGTCCGGTTGTAGAAAACCTGAAACTTAACTTAATTAAAATGAATCAACAGAGTGTGTGGCCGTGATGGTCTCTTTTCTGTGGAGTCCGGGAAGAGAACACGGTCTCGTGTTATGCTTGAACGTAGGTTGTTCTAGGATCACTTCTTGATCATAGTTTCTCGACCGTGCCTTGCCTTCTCTTCTCTCCCTCTTTTACGTATGTTAGCCACCATATATGCTAGTGCTTTCTGCAGCTCCACCTCATACCTTTTTCCCTACCGACAAGCTTAAATAGTCTTGATCACGAGGGTGTGAGATTGCTAAGTCCCTGTGACTCACAGATTCCTTCAAAACCAGATGCAGGGACCGATGATACCGCTCCAGGAGATACGACTGAGCTCAAGTGAGAGTTCGATGAGGACTCAGGACGATACTACGTTTCCTTTCCAGACGATCAGTAGTGGAGCCCAGTTGGGGCGATCGGGGACATTATGCATTTGGGGTTGTCTTTGTTTTGGTTCCGTAGTCGGACCTTGATTGTATCTGGATGATTGTAATGATATATTTATGTATTGTGTGAAGTGGCGATTGTAAGCCAACTATGTACCTCTTTCCTTATTCAGTACATGGGATGTGTAAAGATTACCCCTCTTGCGACATTGCCTACAATGCGGTTATGCCTCTAAGTCGTGCTCCGACACACGGGAGATATAGCCGCATCGTGGGTGTTACAGTTGGTACCAAGGCCCAACGGGAAATACACTCTGCTTGATTACAACATTGTGTACCCGGCCAAAGCCTTCCGCCCTCATTGGCGGTCCTCTAAGTGCCCCCGGTCATCCAAAAAAATGTCTCGACCTTAGACCTTGTATCAAGCATTAGTCCTTTCCGTGGTTGCGTTGGGCAAGATATTCGGTTTCTTCAAAATTTCTATATTTTAGAATTCCTACAAAACTCCTCCAGTAAACCATAGGATGCGGAAATCTTGGAATCCGCAATTCCACTGGAATGCCTAGAAATCCGGTGAAGTGAAGCCTTAAAAGGATGATGATGGGCCAAAGTTTGTCTGGTTTTGGAAAGACCGGAATCAACTTGTCATTTATTATCAAAATTGAAAGACTAAATTTGCACTTGACGAGATCAAGCACAAAATATGTATATATTCATATCAAGGAACTTTGGACATGTAGATGGCTTTGTTAAGGATTAATTTAATCCTAATAATCAATGCTTAAGTCGGTTGTTTAAGTCGGTTGTAGTTACCGACATTGTAACTCTAACTGCATTGTAATGAGGGTATAAATACACGGTCTTCAATCAATGAGAAACACTGTTCATTCATTACTCTCTCTCTCTCTTGTTTTACTCTCACACGTTATCAGCACGCTCGTAACCGAGAGCGTTTTGGGCACACAACACAAGAAGAAAGTGACAGGGAGGCGGCCTAACAACGGCGAGGCGCCGAGGCTTTCTCAAAATAAGTCGTGGAAAATTACACAAATGTTACTATTATGATGATACTGTCATCCATACATCAAGGTGGAGACCATAATTTATAGCAAATATCGAGTGTCTCAAACACTATTACAAGATTCACATCACATTTTTGGTTGTTATTTTTATAGTGACTAACCAATGTTAAAATTACAAAGTTCATGTTTTGGTTGTGACTCTAAAGTCACACATTTTCCTCAAGAAAGAAGCCCAAAACATCAGTAATGATTTCATCGCATGCACTTTATTGAAGGTTTACACCTCATGTTCACCAAGCATCACCTTGGCGGATTGTGGTCAACAAGATCATTTCATCCGTATATATCTTTTACTCCAAGAGGTAAATTTAACAAGGGTTAATTGGATTCATGCCACTACAACTTTCATGAGTTGGAGAAATGCCGCTACAAAAATCCAAGTTGGAATTATGCCACTTCAACTTTTCTATACCTCTATATCGATGCCATTTCTCCAATATCAATCCATATACTCCCCATTATGCGCCCTATACATATCTTATACAGACCTAATTAATGCCCACATTAAAATTCCTACCCCGACTCACCCCCGAACCACATCAATCCCCACCCCGATTCACGCTCACGCACACACGTACGTGAATCCTAGCGCAGCGGCGGCAGCTTGAGGTAGGCGCGACGCGATGGCTGGAGGCACTGTGGGCCGGCGTGACCCAGGGGCTAGAGGCGCTGAGGCGGGCACGACGCAGTGGCTAGAGGCGCTGTAGGCTAGCACGGGCTGGAGGCGCTATAGGCGGGCGCTACCGGGGGCTAGAGGCGCTGAGGCTGGTCATAGTGGGGAGTAACTTATACTAGTGTCATGCATATGACACTAGTCTAAGTTACTACCTTCATAGTGCAAAGTAATATAGTAGTAGTGTCATAAATGGCTTTATTTATTAGCTTGTAGACTCATCTTGTATTGGGAAGTGCTATGTTACAGTAACATATTATGTTACTACTTCTCATTAACTACTTGCCACATAAGCAAAAATTTCTTGGAGTGTGCTAAGTTACTCGCTAAGTTACTCCCACTATGACTAGCCTGAGGCAGGCACGACGCAGCGGTTGGAGGCGGACGCGACCCGAGGGCTGTAGGCGGGCATGACGCGGCGGCTGGTGGCCAGCGCCACAACCAGAGGCGCGCGTGACATGGCTGCCTAATCTCGAGCGTTGAGTACTTGTCCATGAAGTCTCCGTAAAAATGAGATCCTGAGTCTGCGATAATACGCCCCATCCTTCCTCTCCGTGAATGCTCTAGATATTCAGATTTCAGAGTGCGTAGATATTTCTGTATGCTTGCTTTTTTAGTGCTAGTGTATGCTTGATGTATTGGTGCAGAATTGCAATGGATATTTCCAAGCCGATGATGTTATCTGTGTGTGCTTGATGTATTGGTTCAGAATTGCTTGTGTGCCACCCTGTTGGTGCAATATCTGCCTACCTTGTGTATTGAAGACTGTTGACAGAAACATGTATGGACTGATTTGTTTGCTAGTGCATACAGAGAGAAAAAGTCCATACACAACTGAAGAGAACGTCGGCTTCGGTGACGAGTTCAAGGAACTTCACCAAAGTATATCTGCGTTGCAGAGAAGAACGAGCGATATCTATTTAAATGATGGAGTCAAGAAGATTGATGTGAAGAAATCGACCCCTTGAGGATTTACTGTTGAAGCAAAGCTTTATCTCTATACTATCGTCCGAAGAAATTGAGTACAGCGAAGGAAGTGGAAGACAAAGTGAAGACGTGGCATTCATTTCGGTGTTCTTCTTTCATTCTTTCGAGTCATGGGATCTCTGTACTATTAAGAGGGGTATAGGTTCTTGATGCTTAGATCCGCTATGATGCTTAGCCATTACCTATGAAAGATGTGAGAGAAATCTCTTTGTGCTCCGATCAAATACTTGCCTGCAAGAGACTGTGATCTTCTTCACTGCAAGAGATTTGCCTGGGACCGAGGAGTTAGCATTTCTTGGTCCACAAGAAATGTTACCATTGTGCTCAAATCCGACCGTTGGAATTGTGTCGTTCAGCCATTGGTTGAGCCCAATGTCTAATTTGGTCTTTTCCCTTCAGGGAAGGCTGTGGCTATAATAACCACCCCGCTCCAACTTTGTCCGTTGGCTGCTCGGCTTGAGTTTTATGAGAAGATTGATTTGAGCAACCCCTCTTCGAGTGATTTGAGTTTAAGATCCACCGAGAGAAAAACCAAGAGCCCAAACATAGACAGTGGTTTAGCATCACAATAGTTCCGAGTGAGAGTTCTTGTACCTATTACTCCTGAGAGCTACACACTCTCTAGACGGATAGGTTTCGGCTTTAAGTGTTGAAGAGTTGTTGTCTTCACCGAGCCTGATCTTCAGCAACCAAGAGTGATTGTGGTTTGCGAAGGTCGACCGAAGGTTTGGTGATCACCGACAAGGATCTACCATGAGTGAAATCAACCTGACTCTGATCAGCTCTGCATTGAAGGAGAATAGGGTGAAGAGAGTTTATCTTCTATGTTAAGTCACATGCCCTCCAACCATATGTAGCCCTTTGGTAGAAGGGTGAACTGGTCTACCAAATCTCTCTGTCTCCCTCGAGCTCCACTGGTTTTGTTTTCTCTACTGCATTACTTTCAGTAATTCTTATCTGTGCTCTGTCTCGATAGTTTACTTGATCTTTTCGTTCATTCTATCATCTACCTATATTTTAGTTTCATTGTCTTAGCCAGTATTCATTCGGATCCATCTTGTCCTTAGTATTCTCCTGTGTAATTTCTCCATAGTATTTGTATTCATGCATGCCATGTTATGTATCATTCTACTTCACCTATTTGCATGTTGTATTACTCTCATCGTAGTTAAACCTATGATTTATCAAGCTCACAATATTGTTAATGCTTTCATCAATGAATATGCCTCTGACGAAGAGGACTGATTAAGTTCATTTCCTTCAGTACTACTTCCGCTGCCGTGAGTGGGATAAGTTTCAAAGCTTTCAAAAGAAATTTTGAATCTCCCATTCACCCCCTTGGTCGATATACTCTCGGTCCTAACAATTGGTATCAGAGCGGGTATTCACTGTCTTTGTTTATTAAAGGTCTAATGTTCTTGGAGTTTTGAGTATGTCATTTGCAGGTAGATCCTCGTACTATGAAAGATTTTATATCTTTGATGGAAATGACTATCTGTACTGGAAGGAACGAATGAGAATCAGAATTCCAGCTATCAACTATGATCTGTGGCAGATTGTGTAAGATGGCTACACCATTCAGCAACAAAATGATCTAACTTCCGATGATAAAGAAAATCTGTAGTTGGATGCTCAAGCAAAAGATATCATCTGTGGCGGTATAACAAAGGACATTTTCTTTCGGTTCCACAGGCTCAACACAGCAAAGCAAATTTGGGATGCTCTCAACAGTGCTCATGAAGAATTTGTTGCCTGATCAGATCCTCACATTCAAATGCTTCATGCTATGTTCACTAGATTCAGAATCTTGCATAAAGAAAGTGTAATGGAACTCACTGATCGATTGACTAACATTATCGAAAGACTACATCAACGAGGAGTAACTGATATCACCGATGGAGATGTAGTCAACAAGCTTCTGGGCACACTTGATGAATCATTCAACTCTATTGTGTTATAAATCAAGAAAAGACCGGACTATGAAGAGCTTCACTATGTTGAGGTCATGACACTGCTATCAATTCATGAATAAAAGATGGAACTGGAAAATGCAAATCAAGAATCTTCTTCGGAAAGTGAAGGAGGAATTCTCTCACACTATGGTAGTTCTGAAGAAGAAGAAGATGTCGAGAATCAACACACCATCACCAAGAACTTGAAAAGCTCACACAAGGGTTAAGTGATATAAAAAGACACAATCTCTGTCTCACAAATGATGACGAGCATGACGCACTAGAATCATCAAGAAGAAGATAGCTTCCGAAAGATATGAAGGGCTCCAAGTGCAAGTTATACGGCCATGTCATCGCTGATTGCCCTGGTTGGGAAGGAAAACCTAGCAGCAGATGGAAATACCTTCACTGAGTGGTTTTACTCAAGTAGATCGGCATACTAAGCTCTCGAAGGAATTTGCATTACCATCATATTCTTCGACGAGACCAGTCACTGACGTGAAGGCCAGGGCTATCATTGAATCAAATATGAAGAGGATGTCATGGCTAAACAGAGCATGTGTTGATCTAACATTGGACTCTGAAGAAGAAGCTACTGACACTAAATCAGATGAAGAAAGAGTTCTACAAAAAGATTGGGAGAAGCAACGCATATGTTGCCATTCAATCGTCGAAGAATATCAGCGAATCAGATACTGATGATAATGCTTCAAGTAACGATGATTCAAGCGACGATGAACCAGTCGCCTTCTATCTCATGGCAAAATCTTCTAAGGATCAGGTATCCACAAAACACCAAAGATCCATGAACGAATATTCTCCTGAATATACATCTTATGCCAAGCTGGTCAAGATTGCTAAATCCCAGCATGATAAACTTGAAATGCTTGAGAGAAATCTCAGGAAAACTGAAGGATTAATGGTAGAAGAGATGGAGAAGAATCAAAAGTTGATCGAAGAGCAAGATGCTTTTTCATTAACCATTGGAGATCTTACCAATCGACATGTTTCACTTACAGTTGACTACGAGAGTTTGTCAAATGAACTCCTTAGCAGGAATCAAGAACTCGTGTCACTGAAAGAGTCTCATAACGAGCTGGCTTTAGAGAAAGCTTCTATCTTCGCCGAGCAATCTGTTCAATTTCTTAATGGTTTTGTACCTCCTTTCTTGAAATGCCTAGAGCGTAGCAATGCAGATTCTCATGCTGAAACCTCTAATGCTATCTTAAAGAATATTGCTACTGCTGAAGTTGGTACTACTAACCCCTCTTCCGAGAATTTTGTTGCTATCATTGAAGAAATTTGCAGGTTAAAGGGCTTACTTGAGACTTGCATACTAAGGAGCCTAAAAAGACATCAAACCCTATGTGAAGTGCTCAAGAAGTCCATTCTGCACAAAAATCCTCAGAAGGAAGGTTTAGGTTTCGAAAAGAAACTCAACGTGGATGGATCATATTGGACTCCCGAACAGTATCCTCATACGACATGGATTCGTGGAACGAGTAAAACCCTCGAACCTGAAACTCTATCTGGTTATCTTTTGCCCTTTCCTGTTGATTCTGACAAGTCGAATGACTCAAATTACAAACTCTTCAAACAACATAATGGTAAGGTTTTGGCTTGATTCGTTGGAACTAATTGCAAGACAGGTTCACCCAAGAAGCAAATTTGGGTAAAGAAATGCACTGTTGAAAATATGTCTGTCACTACTAACCTAACTATGTAGGATAACTTTCGACGAGGAAATGGTTATCATTCTCAGCCTACTCGAACATCATTCTTGAATGATCATCACCCTGAACTGCGTCAGAATTAGTACATGCGTAAATCTTCAAATCATTACATTCATGCATCTAGATGAAAGTGCAACTATCCCTAGGTGGTTTTGGTAATTCCTAACAACATATAGCTCATTGAGCTAATGCTATTTCAAGATTAATATTTCAGGAAAGCTCAAATGATTGGCATGGCATGGATGAGAAAAGTGGACCCCTCAAAATGCTAAGGACAAAAGGATTGGCTCAAGCTCAAAGCTCAAGACTCTATATTTTCTATTTTAGTGATCCATGATCACATTGAGTCTATAGGAAAAGCCAATACTATCAAGGAGGGATGAGGTGTTGCTTAATGAGGCTCTTGCTCAAAATGCTTAATGATATGCTCCAAAGCCCTCAACTACTTTCTCACATCCACATATGACCTAAACCAAAAGTCAAACTCGGCCCCACCGATTCTTTCTATCCGGCGCCACCGAGTTCAGATGTCATAGCCACTGCCACAAACCCTAGGCAAATAGGTCTCACCGATAGCGATCCCGGTGTCACCAAGATGGGATTGTAATCTCTCTGTTTCCCTTCGTAACATTTCGGTCCCACCGAGATGAGCGATCGGCCCCACCAAGATTGCAATGTAAACTCTCTGTTTCCCTTTCGTAACATTTCGGTCTCACCGAAATGAGCAAATCGGTCCCATCGAGTTTACCTGACCAACTCTCTGGTTAGCTTATTACCAAAATCGGTCTCACCGAGTTTGTGTAATCGGTCTCACCGAGATTACGTTATGCCCTAACCCTAATCATATCGGTCCTACCGAGTTGCATGTCGGTCCCACCGAAAATCCTAACGATCACTAGATTTGCTGAATTGGTCCGACCGAGTTTATCAATTCAGTCCCACCGAGATTGGCAAGTTGTGTGTAACGGTTAGATTTTGTGTGAAGGCTATATATACCCCTCCACCTCCTCTTCATTCATGAAGAGATCCATTAGAACGAACCTACACTTCCCCTTTTTCTGAGAGAGAACCACCTACGCTTGTGTTGAGGCCAAGATATTCCATTCCTACCATATGAATCTTGATCTCTAGCCTTCCCCAAGTTGTTTTCCACTCAAATCTTCTTTCCACCAAATCCATATCCTATGAGAGAGAGTTGAGTGTTGGGGAGACTATCATTTGAAGCACAAGAGCAAGGAGTTCATCATCAACACACCATTTGTTACTTCTTGGAGAGTGGTGTCTCCTAGATTGGCTAGGTGTCACTTGGGAGCCTCTGACAAGATTGTGGAGTTGAACCAAGGAGTTTGTAAGGGCAAGGAGATCGCCTACTTCGTGAAGATCCACCGCTAGTGAGGCAAGTCCTTCGTGGGCGACGACCATGGTGGGATAGACAAGGTTTCTTCTTCGTGGACCCTTCGTGGGTGGAGCCCTCCGTGGACTCGCGCAGCTGTTACCCTTCGTGGGTTGAAGTCTCCATCAACGTGGATGTACGATAGCACCACCTATCGGAACCACGACAAAAACATCCATGTCTCCTATTGCATGTGAATCGTCCAAACCCTTCCCTTTACATTCTTGCAAGTTGCATCCTTTACTTTCTGCTGCTCATATACTCTTTGCATGCTTGCTTGAATTGTGTTAAGATTGCTTGACTTGTCCAAAGTTGCTATGTAACATCCCAAATTTTCAATTTGGAATGTTATACATAGTCATCCATGCATATCATATTTTATTTGCATTTCATCTCGCGATCCTCAAAATCCTAAGAAAATCGAGGACGCTCGGAGAGAGTTGGGGATTTTCCCGGTTTTCAAATTTGATTTTATCAAATTTTGAAACGAGGGTTTTGGTTTTAATTATTTTTCTCTCCAAAAATATTTCATATTAAAATATATGAGAGGAGATAATATGACTTCTCCCATATAATTGAAATATTGGAGGAAAATATTAAAATCAAATATTTGTTTTATTTGGATTTTATTGCAATTTTGTTTGCATTAGAAAAATTGCACGTTTTCAAAATTGCATTTAGGCCAAGAAAATGTTCATCACGTTCTAAATATTTTATTTAGGCGGTGAAAATTTGTTTTGGCATTTTTAGATTTTTATTTATTTTTCTAGGATTTTATTCGGTCGGCGAAATTATTTAAAAAAAAGTTCCCGCGCCCGACTGGGCCTAAGGCCCAGCCGAGCCAGGCCGGCCCGCAGCCGCCATCGCCTCCCCGCGCGCGCGCCACCTCGTCGCCGCCGCTCGGACTAGGAGTCCGAGCCGGACTCCACCACCGCCGCCTTGGCCCCTCCTCCAAGCACCCCGCCCCGCCCCCTCCTTATAAGCCGCCACCCCCGCCACCCCCGCCGCCCCAAACCACCACCA